>NW_016108177.1:41807-64143 GCF_001604975.1 Cebus imitator | reverse complement strand
TGCACCACTATGCCTGGCTAATTTTTGTATTTTTAATAGAGACAGAGTTTTATTATGTTGGCCAGGCTCGTCTTGTACTCCTGACCTTGTGATCCACCTCCCTCAACCTCCCAAAGTGCTGGGATTAGAGGCGTGAGCCACTGCACCCAGCCTCCTTCGGTCCAACCTATTATCTTGCTGAGCCTTGCCCTGTTCTTTCATCCTCATTTCATTTCATCCTCAAAACAACCCAATCCAATAGGTGCTATAATTAACCAAAACTTAGAGAGGTTGAGTAACTTGCTAAAGGTCAAACAGTCAGTAATCCACAGAGCAGAAATCAACCCCAGGTAGCCCGACCTCAGAGCTTATACCCTTGACCATTAGGCTATACCATTAGGCTATACTTAACTCCCTGTAAAGAAACAGCAGGACACCCAGCTGGGGAAGCAATTTGAAGCAGTGGCCTGCTCCACTGGGGTGAGAGGGGCTGGGAGAGCACAGAAATTAGATCTTTGACATTAACCACACAGTAAGAAAGGGAGAAGGACTCCACACTGACAGGAGATGCATTATGGTTATATGCGTGTGGACACTTATCACTTAGAGCTGTTCAAAACCTTTTTGGTCCCACCATGGTAATATAGAATCAAAATAGTTACCCTGTCCAGCCTCCCTTTCCTTGATGGTACAGAGAGGCATCTTAAGTTCTGACAAAGAGACGCTCTGGGACACAGATCCAAAATGCGCTCTGTGAGGAAGTAGATGAAGCACAGGGATTCCATTTTGCTGGGATGGTGGGCACAGGAGGGATAGGAGAACTGAAGGCAGTGTGGTTCTTTGTGAAAGCATCAGCTCCTCAGCTCTCCTAAGGAAAAACAAGTAAAAGGGGGCTTCAGACCTGCTTGGAATCCTAAAGGAGAAAAGCAATACTTGGGCCCTGGAGGAGGCTCCGCAAAAGAAAGCACCCCAAGGATAGGGAGAGGCAGGTGACACAGTGGATGGAGTCCCTGTCCAAATGGAAAGTTCTCCCCATAGCTCTTCTCTCTCAAACCCAGGATTGTTTTGTGACTTTCCTGAGTTGAGTATAGCTGAGTCCCCAAAAGTGACGGTTCTTTTGCATATGGTTGCACCCTTTCCCCATGTGTGGAGGGTTTGTTTTCAGCAGCTGGGATAAGTGTTCTCCCATGAGTTGGAGCATCCCTGAGTCAGCAGGGGGTGGAGGGAGGGGGGCCGGCGGGAATCTGCACTGTCACAGTAAAAAGAGGTTTCTTATTACTCTATGTTTGCTATTCACCTCCAGACAAAAAAGAGAGAGAGAGAGAGAGAGAGAGAGAGAGAGAGAGAGATCTTTTTATTCTGTAAACTTTAAACAATAAGTCCAACCTCCCTTGGTGAGGATTTACTGTGAACGTGCTTTGTGAACCGTCCAGTGTGGAAAAGACCAGTTTTTATCATTGTTGCCGGCAGGGGGCGAGGTGGGAAAGGCCCCTTAGTCAGTCTGGCAGGGGTAAAGTTCACATCATAAACTTTACCCTTGGCTCATAACATTCTTTCTGACTGTAATCACCTCTATCCTGTTATGTCTGTCAAAATCTTACTCACCATATTGAAACTCTGAGACCTAATAACATCCATTAAATACCAAAGTGACCAACAAGCTACTTACAGCTGCAAGAAATCAGGAGGGAGCAGCAAATAACAGATTGACGGGATAGGGCAGTGGCACGTGATAGAGGGAAACGCATACATCTCTGGGCGTGTCCTGGGGACAAAGAGGAAGCTGAACTGTAGAATTACTGCACTCATTTCATGAACTCATTTTAGGAAAGTTAGAAAATACAGATAAATAAGAGTGTAAGTACTCACCTCAGCAGCATATACATTAAGAAAAAGATATGAATATAAAATATAAGAAAATAAAAATTACCTGTAAGCCCATCAGCCAGGAATAAGTCCTTTAAACGTTTTTCCATTTGTCCATTCATATATTTTTCTAAGCATATATGTATATATACATTCTTTCTTCACAGTGAAATTTGATGTTTAAATCAAACAGCTAAATGTTTATTAATACAATTTTTCACTTATCCCTTTCTAATACATAGAATCATATTTTTGGCAGATCTTTTTGGTGGTAAAATACACAAAATAGCACAAAATTTATTATTTTGACAATTTAAGTGTACAGTTTTGTGGCATCAGGTACATTTACTTCATTGTATAATCATTACTACGTCTCTAGAACATTTCATCTTCCCAAACTAAAACTCTGTATCCATTGAACAGTAACTCTCCATTCCCTTCCCTCAGCCCCTACAAACCACCATTCCACTTTTGTCTCTATGAATTTGACTATTCTAGGTACCTCATATAAGTGAAATAATACAATATGTGTCCTCTTGTGACTGGCTCATTTTACTTACCATAATATCTTCAAGATTCATCCATGTTATAGCGTATGTCTGAATTTTACTAAGGTCAAATCATATTTTATGTATGGTGTGCATATACAACAGTTTGTATTGGACTGGTCCCTTCATTTATTGATGGACATTTAGGTTGTTTTCACCTTTTGGCTATTATGAATAATACTGCTATGAACATTTATCTATTTGAAACCGTGCTTCCAATTTTTTTGTTTTGTTTTGTTTTTTGTTTTTTGTTTTTTGAGACAGAATCTTGCTCTGTTCCCCAGGCTGGAGTGCAGTGGTGCGATCCTGGCTCACTGCAACCTCTGCCTCCTGAATGAAAGCAATTCTCCTGCCTCAGCCTCTTGAGTAGCTGAGATTACAAACACGTGCCACCACCTCCTGAGTAGCTGGGATTACAAACATGCGCTTCCACACCTGGCTAATTTTTGTATTTTTAGTAGAAATGGGGTTTCATCATGTTGGCCAGGCTAGTCTCAAACTCCTGACCTCAAGTGATCCGCCAGCCTCGGCCTCTCAAAGTGCTGGGATTACAGGAATGAGCCACAGCACCCAGTCTCAATTCTTTTAGGATATACTCAGACGTGGAATTACTGGTAGCAGATCTTTTTTAAAAAATTAGTCCCAGCACTTTGGGAGGCTGAGGCGGACAGATCACCTGAGGTCAGGAGTTCAAGACCAGCCTGGCCAACATAGTGAAACCCTGTCTCTACTAAAAATATTTTAAAAATTAGCTGGAGTGGTGGCAGGTGTCTGTGATCTCAGCTACCCAGGAGGCTGAGGCCAGAGAATGGCTTGAACCCTAGAGGCAGAGTTTGCAGTGAGCAGAGATTGCACCATTGTACTCTACTCTGGGCAACAAGAACGAAACTCCATCTCAAAATATATATATGTATATTAGTGAGCCACCCTCTCTCATTTCTAAGGGTCTGACATGATGCTAATTAGTTTCATGGTTAATCTTACTGGAAATGGCTATTTCTTCCTGCATCTCACACGTTTCTTCTGGGATATTTTTTTTTTAATATCCTCCTTGTGCACATTCATTAGAAACTTCTTTAGGAAACAGTTTGTTGGTGGTAAACTCAGTTTTCATTTATTTGAAAATGTCTTTTTTTCTTTTTTTTAACCTATCTGTCAACATGAAATTGTATGCCCACCAAAGTTATTTTTTCAGGAAGAGTTTTCCTGTCTGTGAGCACCTTCAATTGTTTCAATGTCTTCTGGTTTTTACTTGGCTATTGAGAAGTGTACTTTCAGTTTAGTTACTGCTTCTTTTTAGATGATCTATGCTTTCTTTTTCATCTTTGATATTGTTTGTGTTTACTGTTCTGCAGTTTCACTGAGGTGTAACTAGAGTGAATTTCTTAATATTTATCCTTCTTGCCACAAATTGTGCTTCCTATATTAGTGTATATTTGTCTTTTTTTTTTTTTTTTTTTTTTTNTTTTTTTTGAGATGGAGTCTCACTCTGTCACCAAGGCTGGAGTGCAGTGGTGCAATCTCAGCTCACTGCAACCTCCATCTCTCCAGTTCAAACAGTTCTCCTGCCAGCCTCCTGAGTAGCTGGGATTACAGGCATACACCACCACACCCCGCTAATTTTTGTACTTTTAGTAAACACGGGGTTTCACCATGTTGGTCAGGCTGGTCTCGAATTCCTGACCTCGTGATCCACCCACCTCGGCCTCCCAAAGTGCTGGGATTACAGGCGTGAGCCACTGCACCCGACCTTGTCTTTTTATTTTTATTTATTTATTTAGAAACAGGATCTTGCTCTGTAGCCCAGGCTGCAGTGCAATGGTGCAATTATAACTTACCATAACCTCCAACTCCTGGGCTCAAGCAATCCTCCCAGCTCAGCCTCCCAAGTAGCTAAGATTACCACACCTGGCAATCTTTTATCTTAATTTTTATGTTATAGAGACAGAGTCTCACTATGTTGTTCAAACTGGTCTTGAACTCCTGTCCTCAAGTGATCCTCCCACCTTGGCCTCCCAGAGCACTGGGAATACAGGTGTGAGCCACTGTGCCCAGATGGATCCCTGTCTCTCATCAGTTCTTGAAAATTGTCAGCCATTTTCTCTTTAAATATTGCCTTGCCCCCATTTTTTTTTTCACTTCTCTTCTAATGGGATTCCAATTTCACATGTTAGACCTCCTCCTTCTTTGTCTCTTAACTTTTTTATTTGCTTGACTCTGTTGCATTCTGGAGAATTTCTTCAGATCCACCTTTCAGCACACTAATTCTTTCATCGGCTGTATCTTCTGTTTAACCAAAATTACGGTTCCATTTTAATTGTTACATACATTTTTTATTTCTTGGTGTTCTATTTTTTGTAAATATGTCTGAACATTGTTTATGATCTCTTATTCCTTGCTCTTTTATTTTTCTACTCTATTTTTTTTTTATTTCTTTAAACATTTTACAATAGCTTCTTTAGATTCTTTATCTGATTATTCCAAACTCTGAAGTCCTTAAAAGTTTAAACCTGTTGATTATTGTTTCTGCTGATTTTCTCCTTCATGATAGTTTGAAGGCTTATGTATTTAGTAATTTTTTTGTGAGTTTATATTTGGCAGAATTTAATGCAGAAGCCTGGATCGAGGATGCTTTCCTCCAAGGAGGATTTGATTTGCTACTGCTGGACTCTGGGGAGCATTAATGATCTGGAGCCACTTAAATTTTTCAGTTTATGGTTTACTTGATTTAAGGGAAAGTAAAAATTCCAACCACAGGTCAATGTGAGAGTAAGTCTCACATGGAAACTAACATTTTTATTAATTTTAATATCTAGTGCTGTATCGTAGGTGGGTTTCCTTGTAGGTTCCCTTTATGAGCAGTGGACTTTTCCCTTTCCACTAAGAATGTAGCCACTTTCAGGGTCCCAGCTTTATAGGGAATAGGAGTGTTTCAGATTCATCTCTCCCATCTTCCTGGGTCCCAGGGCTTAGTCTTGAGTTCTCCCCCAACTCCCGTACCTATACACAAATCCCAAAGCTCTAGGTTTCTAGTTCACCTCTCTGTTTACTTACTGTTTACTTTTTTGTTTTGTATTATTTTATTTTGCTGGTTTTAGAGGTATGCCCTTGAAGGAATTACCTTTACCTTCTTGGGAGGTCACTAATGAATTTAAATATATATGTATGTTGCACTTTCTGTAGCATTTAGGTGTTCTGCTATAGGAGGTTCTGAAGAATATCAAATCTGTTCTACAACTGGAAAATTATTTTTAAAATAAACAAAAAGGTGATTATATCATTTTATAACTTGCTTTCTTCCCCAATTAATATATGATAAGCACCTTCATATTAATAAGTATAGATCTGCAGCATAATTTTAATGGCTTCATAGTTGTCCATTGCATATGCATTCAATCACTTTTTATTGTTGAATATTTAGAGTTCTATTTATTTCACTATTATAAGCAATACATGTCAGTGAATATCCTTATAACTAAATCTTTGCATGCATCATGAATTTATTTTCTGTATAACTGTTTATAAAATTAATACATGCCCATTGTAAAAAAAATTAAACGCTAAAAGACAATGAAAATTCTCTCCTCAATTAATACTTTTTGGTCTACAATTAGAATCTCTTAAACAACAGATGGGAATTAAGACTAGAATATACAAAGAGAGGCCACATAGATCCCCTACAATCCCCTACCCCTACAACAATCAGGGATAGGGAACCAGAGATGAACAGAAGGTAATCAGAGAATCAGGAGCAGGGAACTAAAGGAATAAGAAATACCCAAGTAAGGCCCGGTGCAGTGGCTCACACCTGTAATCCCAGCACTTTGGGAGGTTAAGGTGGATAGAGCACGAGGTCAGGAGTTGAAGACCATCCTGACCAACATAGTGAAACCCTATCTCTACTAAAAATACAAAAATTAGCCAGGCAAGGTGGTGCATGCCTGTAGTCCCAGTTACTCGGGAGGCTGAGGCAGAAGAATCGCTTGAACCTGGGAGGCAGAGGTTGCAGTGAGCCAATATCACATGACTGCATTCCGGCCTGGGCAACAGAGTGAGACTCTGTCGCAAACACAAAATACTAATTAAATTTTTAAAAAAATACCCAAGTAGACTTCAAAAGCCTGGGACATCTGTGGTCAGAGACAGAAGTCCTCAGAAAAGACCAGAGCTCCAAAATCCAGGAATGAGCCTCTGCCTAGGCCCACCCCCACGCCGCCTTGCTGGAGGCCGAGGGTCCTGTCAGGCACTTAATCTAAGGTTCTTCTCCCTGCTCTTCCTTCTTTTAAAGGGGTTGTTTATTTTGAGTCAAAAAGTAGTATAGGCCCTGATACCACACCCAACCCTGTGCTTCACAGTGGTTTATCCCTGATTCTCAGGGTCTTGTCCCAATCTGAAGAAGCCCAGTTATGACACTTTTCCAACTCCTTCTGCCTGCTCCCTTCAAGTGGAGATATTGAGCCCAGGTTATTCTCTCTAAAGAGAATCACAAAGGGGGTAGCTGCCCCTTCCCATGACTCTCAGCTTCTGACTAGGCTTTTCTGAGGACCTGCTACACTTCTTGCCTTCTTAGATTCTGTGTGATACCACTGTATCTCTATACTAAAGCCTACTTCAGATGAATTTCATGAACTGTGCAGGTGAGAGCCCTCAATCCCTACAGGAACTCAATCTCCTCTTTCCTCCTAATGAGTATGGAGCTTCATCTAGGATGATCAGTGCCTGAAGGAAGGCTCAGTATTTTTTATTGTTCATTTATTCATTCAATTCAACAAATATTTATTGGGTACCTGCCATTTATTGGCTTTTAAGAAGACTACGGTTGAACAATTCCCTACATAGCTCCAAAATAGCATGAGCTGACCCTACCAGAAGCTATGACATGGCTCTCCAGGAGTTGTTCTAGAAAAAACTGCTAGTCACTTCTGCCACAACCAGCCCATGGACCACTGGACAAAATGGAAAGCAAGTACCAAGGTGAGCACCTTTTAGTGAGAGCCAACACACAACCCACAGGATTGAGTCTTCCTGTGAAGGACTGAGTGCCTAGGGCTGACCCTAGCTTGTTCCCACAACCCCCAGTCATGGTCAGACCTTAGAAAGGTAAAATATGGACACATTTTTTCTGCCCTAAATCTTTAAGACTCTGCATGCTCCCAGGTTATCAAAGGCCTGTGTCCAGAGCATGTGCTT
This sequence comes from Cebus imitator, assembly GCF_001604975.1. Taxonomy (NCBI): domain Eukaryota; kingdom Metazoa; phylum Chordata; class Mammalia; order Primates; family Cebidae; genus Cebus; species Cebus imitator. The sequence goes on along the minus strand of NW_016108177.1, from coordinate 56,560 downwards.
GTCAGGAATATTAATTAGGGTATTTGCATGCAAGAGCTGTCATGCAAGAGAGACGGCAGGAAAGCTCTGAGGTGTTTCCACTGCAGTGTACACCACAATGTCAGCAACCTTCTGGCTGGGCTGATATATCTAGCCTTACCACAATGCCCTGGGAGTAGTTTTAGGGCCTGCCAGCTCCAGGAGCTCCTGTTCATAGGGCATATAAGAAGACCCTATCAATGCCAAGGACTTGCCTCTCAAGAGCAGCAATAGGGACTGGGCCGGAATACAGATAGGGGTCCTTCACTACATCGTTGGATGCTTCACACCTTCCCCAACCACCTGCACGAGCAGCTGAGTGGTACAGCCCTGAAGTCTATGTGAAAATAGGAAAATTTGATGCTTCAGAGCCATTATTTCCATATGGGCTTAGGCAAGGTACTTAAACTCTCAGTGTCTCAGTTTCCTCATTCATAAAAAGGTAATAAAAGCAGTACCTGTCCCCTTAGGGTTCACGCGAGAATTAAATAAGCTAATATATGTACCTGGTCGTAGTAAGTTGGCTATAATCTTAGGGCAGCTGTGAGAGAGCTGAGCCCCAGAACCATAAAACCCTCCTAAGCACCATGCCCACTCACGGCCTGGCAGGTGGTGGAGCAGGAAATCCCGTGGGAAAAGGGAAGGCGTTGGCTGTAGGAGCGGGTCGATTGTGGATTCCCGGAAGGTGAGGACTCCTTCCCTAACATCCTCAATGCCCAGCTACACCCAACCTGGCCGCGGCACGCAGCAGGCGCCCAAGAAACTCTAGTCAGAGAGAAAAGCACTAGCTTTCGCTCTGCCCCCTGCCCCACCCCAGGGGCGGGACTGTAGAGGCGCCTGAAAGGGAAGTTGTTCAGTCAACTCGGAATAGGGGTAGCAACCCGGAAAGTGGAACCACAGTCTTGGTCTAGGCAGACCCCTTCCCCTCTCTACCAAAGACCGCAGCCCCGGAAGTCATTCCATCTCCTGCAGCTCGCAATTTCCAGCGGCCCCCTCGTACCTTCCAGCCTGATGTCTCACGTCAAGTTATGGTGAGTAGGGAGTGGTGTGTGGATCTCAGCCTCCGACACTCACCCCCAGAGCGGCCCGCGACTCGCTCAGAGAACGCCTTTGCGTCCGGGGACTGCGGGGGGGCGAGGGAGGCTGGGGATTGCAGTGGGCACGCCGAGCCACGGGGGCGTGGGGAGCAGCGCGGACGCGCGGCGCGGCCGGCTAGAGGGCGACACCCCTCTCTCAGGTTGAACGGTGCTTCCGCCTCCTTGGTGTTAGACGAGGAATTGGAGAACCACAGGCTCGTCGGCTCAGGCGGGTTCGGCACCGTGTTCCGGGCGCATCACAGGAAGTGGGACTGCGATGTGGCGGTCAAGATCGTGAACTCGTGAGTGATCCGGGTTGCCCGCCGGCCAAGGTCTGGGCAAAAAGGTGGAGCCGCGGTGCTCTGGGACCTGAATGGGGAAGGGAGGGATTCTCCCGGGACCCCGGTGCGACTCCAGCTCTCTCCTGGAGTGTAGGAAGGCGATATCCAGGGAGGTCAAGGCCATGGCAAGTCTGGATAACGAATTCGTGCTGCGCCTGAAAGGGGTCATCGAGAAGGTGGGGTGGGACGATGATTTCAGGCCGGCTCTGGTGACTGAATTCATGGAGAACGGCTCCCTGTCGGGGCTGCTGAAGCCCCAGTGCCCTCGGCCCTGGCCACTCCTTTGCCGCCTGCTGAAAGAAGTGGTGCTCGGGATGTGTTACCTGCATGAGCAGAACCCGGTGCTCCTGCACCGGGACCTCAAGCCATCCAACATCCTGCTGGACCCAGAGCTGCACGTCAAGGTTAGCCGGTCTACACCCCTCTCAGCCTCAGGACAAGGCCCCATCCCAGAGCTGCTCCAGCCAGGCCCACCGGACACTAGACCTGCAGAGCCCTGTCTGTTGAATAGGCACAGCCTCTCCCTCTGGACTCCGAGCTGTCAGGGGACAAAGCCCAGCCGGAGTATTAGCTCCTGCCATACCAGGTGATAGAGGCCCTGACCCACACGAGTCATTTCCACCAGCTGTCCCACCGGGCCCTGGAGACTCAGACTTTTACCCAGCCCTACCACAGGGCACCTAGATCTACCATCCAAGGGAACCCCTTCCCTTGACCTTCACAATCCCTTTACAAAGCTGAACCTGCACCATCTGTGGGTAGGGAGGATTCTGGAGGCTGCCTGGCCCCCTTGTCTTCCCTACTTCCCCCCTCTTCCCTTCATTTGCAGCTGGCAGATTTTGGCCTGTCCACATTTCAGGGAAGCTCACAGTCAGGGACAGGGTCCAGGGAGCCAGGGGGCACCCTGAACTACTTGGCCCCAGAACTGTTTGTTAATGTAAACCGGAAGGCCTCCCCAGCCAGTGATGTCTACAGGTAAGGATTCCACCCCAAACACACAGCCGGGATTCCTACACCTCTCTTGGCTCTCCTAGGGGATGGAGTATAGGAAGGGAGTCTTGCCAGTGATTGGACCTGTCCTCAGCTTTGTGTCTCCTGCAGCTTTGGGATCCTGATGTGGGCAGTGCTTGCTGGAAGAGAAGCCGAGTGTAAGACTCTAGGCGGATTCTGGGATCCTTAACCCCAGGTGCCCTTCTGAAAGCCCCAAGGCTTCCCCTTCCTGCTCATCTACTTAGACTGCCCTCCTCCCTCCTAGTGCCCCCACATTACACTCCCTGCCTCTTTCCATGATGGACAGATATTCCCTTTTACCCTGAATGCCTTCTCTTCTCACCCACCTCCCCTACTCCAGGGCCGACTGAAGCATCACTGGTGTATGGAGCAGTGTGCAAGAGGGAGGGCCGGCCCTCACTGAACGAGCTGCCCCAAGCCGGGCTTGAGACTCCCGGCTTGGAAGGACTGAAGGAGTTAATGCAGCTCTGCTGGAGCAATGAGCCCAAGGACAGACCCTCCTTCCAGGGTGAGCTGGCCAGTTAGCTGGATCTGGGGTAAGCTTGGGTCTGTCAGCAGGGGGCTCTTCTCAGGAAAAGATTTGCTCACCTGCAACCCACTCTGCTGTCCCTCTAGAATGCCTACCAAAAACTGATGAAGCCTTCCAGCTGGTGAAGAACAATGTGAATGCTGCTGTCTCCACAGTGAGCTCCCAATATCATCCCTCCCCAGGAGCTGGTCAGGGATAGCACAACATGACTACCTAGCCATCCAATGACTTACCACTTTTTATGCCTTGAACTTTGTCCCCACCCTCCCCAGCCCACCCCTGAGTTCCCAGACAACAGATTATGGACCAAGAGACTACTCCCTTGGGTTTACTCTGACTCATCCAAATCATACCCAGCAAACTCCTCCATCCCTGCAGGTAAAGAATTTCCTATCTGAGCTCAGGAGCAGCAATAGGTCAGGCCAAGGAAAGACAGAAATGGATGGCTTTGGGAGAACCACAGGAAGGCAGCACTGTTATGATGATTTCATAGATTCTGACCTGCTAAAGGAACTGAATCTAGAGGAGTCTTCCAGCTGTGTTCCTGAAAATTACCCGAGCCTTACCAAGAAGAGCAGGGCAGAAGAGGAGCAGATTCTGCAAGCTAGGACAGCAGGGACATCTTCAGATTCAATGGCTCAACCTCCCCAGACTCCAGAGACCTCAACTTTCAGAAACCAGACGCCCAGCCCCACCTCAACTGGAACACCAGGTCCTGGACCCCAAAGGAATCAGGTGAGACATTGGCAGGATTAGGGAATACACTAGAACTCCTATAAATCCTGTCCCCTTGCCAGGGAAAACTTGGAGCTGAGAGGAGTGCAGTGGGAGCATCGGACTCCGGGACAGAACTGAATGCTCTGTGCTGTTTGCAGGGGGCTGAGAGACATGGCATGAACTGGTCCTCCAGGAACCCAGAGCCAAATCCAGTAACAGGTACCCACTCTCTACCTCTTTTTTTCCCCTGTTCAATTATTCCACCAGACTCTTCCTCCAGACCTATATCTAGATTCAGGGTACCTTGTGGAGGGGAAGAGAGAAGACGATCTAACTCAACCTTCTCATTTCATAAATGGGAAAACTGACATCCCCTAAGAAAGGAATGCTCTGAGGTCTCACAATAAAGCTTGGATTTATCCCTGAGTTTTCTAACTTTCCACAACACCAGCTCTGTGTGTTGTCCCTAAGTTCCATAGTTGTTTCAGCAGTCCAGTGGACCTCCCAGCAAAAAAGATCGGGGTCTCAAATGTCCATTGCCACTCTCTAGAGCTTCTGCTAACCCAATTCTGGAGAGGAACTCTGAAGGGGAGGGCACAGGGCACACCTTGACAGAATCCATTGACAAGTGGAAACCTCATACTCCCCACCTACCCTCAACTTTGCCTTTCTGAGAGCTAAACCCTCCTGCCACCATCACTTTTTCTCTTAAAGGGACACCATCTATTACCTTACACGACTGCTCTGGGGTGCAAATTGGAAACAACAACTGCTTGACTATGTTACCGATGAGAAGGGAAACCCCCTCCTCTCCTCCCACTTCCCAGCCGCCACCTCCTCCTCCCCACCGGATGGGAAGGAGGGTGAAAAAAATAAAATAGACCGGTCACAGTGGCTCATGCCTGTAATCCCAGCACTTTGGGAGGCCTAGGTGGGTGAATCACCTGAGGTCAGGAGTTCGAGACCAGCCTGGCCGACATGGGGAAACCCCATCTCTAAAATAAAATAAAATACCAAAGAACTGGGAAGAACCTTTTCAGTTCTGAGTGTCTCTGCTATCTGTAAGCCTTGAAAGAGTTGCAAATGAATGTTATCCCTACCAGCTGGAGCCTGGCATTGGGTCAGCCCCCACAACTGCATGGTGGGCTCCCTCCTGGAAACACCTCTGCCAACAAATAGTTTACTGCCTTTGTCCAGTCTCTGTAAGCCCTCTCCACTGCCTGTTCCCACTCACACTGCATATGAATTAGCAAATCAGTGAAGCCAAAGGATTGTAAGGTTGGATGTCCAGCAAATGGACGTTGACATAGTTTCACCTCAGTTTCTCCCTTTAGTATTGTAAGCCTCTAAAAGGGGAGAGAAGCTACTTCTGGGGAGCTTGGTGGTGAATGAGGCTGTAGCCCGCTGCAGCTCCGGGCCAAACAAAAAGCCATTTCCTTCCTCAGTTTGGTGTTCCAAAGGTTTGTTTCTCACCACTCATGCTTCACGGACAACTGCCTTGCCCACCCAGGGTCTGGCACCTTTGGGCCTGGGCAGAGGCTGGCAGCACCCCCCACCAGTAGGTTTGCAAGAAGGCCCTAAAGAACCTGAAGCCTGGAGTAAGCCACAGAGTGAGTATAATCATAGTGGGAAATCAAGCACCTTCTGAGCCTGCCTCCAAGAGTTAAGAGTTAAGGAAGAGCACCACCCGGTGAGGCCCCTGACTTCCTTTCAGGGCAGTCTGGCCTGCCCACAAGCTGACTTTGTGATCTGTCCCCCAGGAGTCAATAAACATGATGGAATGCTAGCCAAAGTCTGAGCTCAGCCAGGGGCAGGGTGGGACTGGGATGGGGGTGGGGGCTGCCAGTGAGGGAGAAGGAGACACCACAGCTCTGCTAAGGCAGGAAGTGGGGATGCTGGGGGCTGGGAGTGGGCAACAGCCTGGCACACAAGGTCAGGGCCCAGCCTCTCTACAACAGGAAGGAATGAATCCCAGAGGCCTGGTTCCCCAGACCACTCTAATCTCAGGGTGGTGCTTCCTTCCTCTAGAGCCTAGGATGGTAACCCCACCCTAACCCTAAACTCTGGGGATAGAAGCTGTGGTCCCTTCTCTTCTGAGCTTTCAAGACTCGGTTGTGGGGCCACCGGGAGGGATGTGTCTATGTGAAACATAGCAGACCAGGCCCTGCACGGTGCCCCCAGGCTCTTGGAGGTCATGATGCCCCATACCTGCCTCCAAAACACACTCAGGTTGCTTCCTAGACATTGCTTCCCTTTTGATTCCCAGCTACTGTTCAGGAGTGGAAAGCTATGGCTCCTAAAGTTACACACAGAGCATCCCCTCCGACGGAGCACGAACAGTTCCAACCTGGTGGCAGTGGTTGCCAGCCAGTCGGAGAGGGGTGGGGAATTAGCGCCCCCAACTCTGACCTAGATCCCCATCGCGACCCACACTCTTCCCTACATTCTCACCAGACTTCAACCCCCCTCAGACTCCCCACTTCCAAACGTTCACCCCTATTCGGACACATCCCATTCTGTCCACCCCAGCCCATCTCTTCGCATCTCTCCCAGGGTCCACATTGCCTTCCCTGAAGGGTCTGAAGAGGGGAGGCGATGGTGTTAAGAGAGAAGAAACCAAGTCGGGGAGGATACCAGGGGAGTCTGGCTTCTGCACAGGAAGGGGACGGGCTGTCCTGTCGGGGAAGTGGGAGGGGGCCCGCGGCGCCGGGAGGGAAGCTCCTGTCGCCCGGGGACTCCGAGCCAGAGCGCAGCGGCGAGCATGACTCCGCCACCAGGGCCCTGGCTCTCTCCCCCGGCCCAGCTCACTTCGCTGCGCCAGCGCCGCGGGCAGTGAGTTCGGGGGACAGGGGAACCCGGGGCTCCCTCGCACCAACCCCAAGTCCTGCCCCCTGGCGATGAGGCTTTGCTAGGGCACCTCCACACTCCGGGTATGAGGGAGGAGGAAGGGACTGAGGGGTCCCCTCATCGCCAGCTGGGAACAGGCTGGGAGGCCGACAGGAGGGCCTGAAAAAGGAGAAGGAGTTGCCGCAAGGTTGGGGGCGCGGGGTGATAGCGGCTTGGAGCTCGTGAGAAAGACCTGGGTGGGGCCCGCCAGGCCAAAGGAGATAACCCGGAGCCCGGCCCTTGCCAGTCCCGGGGCTCGGGGCGGGAGAGATCATGGCCCGCCTCTTCAGCCCCCGGCCGCCCCCCAGCGAAGACCTCTTCTACGAGACCTACTACAGCCTGAGCCAGCAGTACCCGCTGCTGCTGCTGCTGCTGGGGATCGTGCTCTGCGCGCTCGTGGCGCTGCTCGCGGTGGCCTGGGCCAGCGGCAGGGTGAGCCGGGTTTCCGCTGCGGGAGGGTCGCTGCCTGGGGGGCATTTTCGGGGTTGGGGTTGGTGGGGTCTTCTTTTCGATATGTTTTCGCTGCTGGGAGCCGAGAAAGAAAAGACCGTTGAGCCTGGCTAGGAACTGCAGCGTTCCTGGGCAAGTCACTCTACTCTTCTGAGTCTTCGCGGGGACAAAGCTGAGTCCTGGATGCTTCCCGTTTCTGTCCCTGTTCCGATAGACTTTAGGAGCATCTGTGGTCTACAGGTTCCACAATAAATCCATCGCCGGATTTTCCAGTTTTCCAAAGGGGAAATTCTAGGATGCCCTGGGGAATTCATTTCCTGGCTTTCTCTCCCTCTTAGGGGATGTGGGGCAGTTGTACCCATAGACTCCCAGAAGGCACCCTCCAATCCGGCCCTCACTGAGTCCCAAAATAAACCCATTCCAGTTTGTTTGGGGAGGAACGGGGTTTTCAATCCAATTCTAGAAAGAGCCTGCCCCGGGTTTTCTTTTCATTCCTTGGAGGCAAGGTGGGAAAATCACCGGGTGTGGCCAATCCTTGCTGGTCCACGCCGAAATCCGAGAGGAGGTGGGGACAAAATTGTGGGACGACGGTGAGACTTCTGCGAAGAGTTGAGGCAAGTGATGAGATCGCAGCCCTGGCGGCCAGGGAGGTGCGGGACGCTGTGGGTCCTGGAGCCCTGTGCTGCTCGAGCACTGCCTCCGCCGCCCTCCAAGCTGCCAGCCACCGGCCCGGGCGCCGGCCATGTCCTGAGCAAACTGGACAGATTTGGTGACACTCATTCCGAAGTGGCTTCTTGTGAGCTAGGATCTATCTTAGCTTCACAACGCCATGGTTCCCGTTTGATTTTAAAACAACAACAACAACAAAACAAAAACCCAGGCTCTGAAAGGTCATGGATTCACAAACAGGGGATGGGAGCCAGTTCTTCTGGGTAGCTGTCCTAGGCTCAGCGAGATAATAGGTTGGACCGCAAGAGGCTGGGTGCGATGGCTCACGCCTGAATCCCAGCACTTTTGGAGGCCGAGGCGGGAGATCGCTGGAGCCCAGGAGTTCGAGACCAGCCCGGGCAATTTGATGAGACCCTGTCTCTACTAAAAATACAAAATAATAATAATAATTAGCCGGGCGTGGTGACGGGAACCGGTAATCCCAGCTACTCGGGAGGCTGAGGCACAAGAATCGCGTGAACCCAGGAGGCAGAGGTTGCAGTGAGCCGAGATTCCGACACGAAACTCCAGCCTGAGCGACAGAGCGAGAGGTCTCAAAAAAAAACAACCAACCAACAAAAACCATACAAGATTGCTGAGTCTAGATAAAAACAGTAGGACACAAGCAATTTCAAATGGTTCAACCTAAAATGAATGGCAAGTGGAAGTGTCTTGCCTCCTTTTCCTACTTAGGCTCCAGACACCTTTCAGAAACGGGCTGAGGTCGGAGCTGCCAGTTCTTCCTTTACCAGTTTCGTTCCTTCTCCCTGTCATAATCTTGCCTCGCACACCCCTTGCCCACAGGAGCTGGCCTCAGACCCGACCTTCCTGACCACTGTGCTGTGCGCGCTGGGCGGCTTCTCGCTGCTGCTGGGCCTCGCTTCCCGCGAGCACCGACTGCAGCGCTGGACGCGACCCCTGTCGGGCTTGGTGTGGGCCGCACTGCTAGCGCTAGGCCACGCCTTCCTGTTCACCGGGGGCGTGGTGAGCGCCTGGGACCAGGTGAGAGGGGCGGCAGGCCGGGCAGCGGGGACAGCCCGGGCCTCGATCCCTCACTGGGCCTTGAATAGTGCCACTTGGACCTTCAGCTTCCCGCGCCCCTCCCCCAGGTGTCCTATTTTCTCTTCGTCATCTTCACGGTGTATGCCATGCTGCCCTTGGGCATGCGAGACGCCGCCGTCGCGGGCCTCGCCTCCTCACTCTCGCATCTGCTGGTCCTCGGGCTGTATCTTGGGCCACAGCCGGACTCACGGCCTGCACTGCTGCCGCAGGTGAGCACGCAAGTAGCACAGGCTGCTCTCAGGACGGCTCTGCCACTTGCTAGTAGGCTCCTTTCGGGGGATGGTTGAGCTGTGACTCCAAGGCAGGGTTCAACGCTGGGCGAAGGATACACAGACCCAAACGTGCTTTCGTGGAACTGGTACACCAGTGCGGTACAGTGCCTGCTGTTACGGGAAGAGGGTTCTAGGCCTCAGGGAAGGAAGTCGTGTCTTGGTTTGCCCGGGGGATCAGGCAGGTGGCGATAGATGTGGTTAATGAAACCTTCACACAGAATGTGAAAAAAAAAAAAAAAAAAAGTTTTGTGCGACAGGAGTGGGTACCGACAGTGGAGTGGTATTCCAGGCAGAGGAAATGTACCTGCAAAGGTTTCCAGACCTAAGAGGTCGTGTTAGTGCAGCAGCCAAGAGTCTGGAACAGGGAGTATCTGGGAAGGGAAACGCCCCTCGGGATGCCACAGCGTGGCACCACTCGTCCCACAATACTTAGGTCCCTCACTGCAGAGTCCAGTCTTCCCCAGCCAGTCTTTGAGACCAACTCCAGCTACATAGGACAACCACCTGGGGCCCGCGTCCTCTGAGGCTGGCCCTTACCCACAGTTGGCAGCAAACGCCGTGCTGTTTCTGTGCGGGAACGTGCTGGGAGTGTACCATAAGGCGCTGATGGAGCGCGCCCTGCGGGCCACGTTCCGGGAGGCACTCAGCTCCCTGCACTCGCGACGGAGGCTGGACACTGAGAAGAAACACCAGGTCAGCCGGGCCTAGGAAGGCCAGACCAGTGTTCCAAGAAAGGAGTTGCTTAGATTACATAACGGGGCTTCTTCACAAGTTGAGTGACTCTGGGCAGTTTTCTTGACCTGTTTTCTCTTTTGTATAAAACGTGGGTATTGCCCACCTTAGAAGGTTGTGAGGCTCAAACAAACAACAGCTTATAAAAAGCACTTTAGAGCATTATATTAAGTGGAGAACAGTCCCTGAAGGTGATCGTTGTAGGAGGAAGTGTTGGGGCCCTGCTGTGTGCAGCAGGAGGACTTGGGAGAGCATCCTGGAGAGCACCTGAGGTGGGCAGGGCAGTGTGGGCCCCTGAGTGTTTTTGGGGACGGGGCTCATGGCTTTAAGGTGCAGAAGAGTTGATACTCATAGTCACCTCTTCCAGGAACACCTTCTTTTGTCCATCCTTCCTGCCTACCTGGCCCGAGAGATGAAGGCAGAGATCATGGCACGGCTGCAGGCAGGACAGGGGTCACGGCCAGAGAGCACCAACAACTTCCACAGCCTCTATGTCAAGAGGCACCAGGGAGTCAGGTATGAGGAAGGATGACTGGAGGGGAGGGACCCGTGGACTAAGACCCTGGCCCCACTGACACAGTATGCCCTATGTAGCGTGCTGTATGCTGACATCGTGGGCTTCACACGGCTGGCCAGCGAGTGTTCCCCTAAGGAGCTGGTGCTCATGCTCAATGAGCTTTTTGGCAAGTTCGACCAGATTGCCAAGGTCAGAGGGGGCTTCCATCCCCACCCAGGGACCCTCAAACATCCCATCCTGGGTAGCCCATTCCAAGGAAAACTCCCACCTCATAAGATCCCATGCCCACTTCAGCCCATGTAGACCCCCAGATATTCCAAGGGAAGGAGGAAACCCTCTCAAATATTCCCAACATGAAGCAGCTCACCACACACCTCAAACCCACAGAGATCTCTCAATATCTTTGCAGACGTCCCAACTACAATGCCTCAAACATGCTCAGAGCCCCAACACATGTGTCTCTGGACACTATCACCAAATCTATAGAGATGTTCTGATATCCTAACCTAAGGAGGCCCTTCTAAGAGAAATTTCTGCCCTATGCAACCTCAGACCAGCAACCTGCTTAGACCCCAGGGATGCCTCCAAGCAACCAATTCTTGGATTCCCCCCAACTTCTCAATCCCGAGACCAGTACCATATGCTTAACTCTGGGTGCCCCCTTCACATGCCAAAAGTGGAAAGAGCCACAGACATCCAGCTCTTGAGAAAACCCTTCTGAGAAAGAGATCTGCATGGAAGACAGTCAGCCCCATGTCAAGCTAAAGGAGTCCCTAGATCTGACCTAGACACTACCCCACCTTGGAAGTTCTTCAGGAATACCACACTCCCCACTTTTCCCAACTCCCTCCTACCCTTCTGGCCTCTAACCAGGTTCCTCTACACACCCACATACACACTCCCAGGAGCATGAATGCATGCGGATCAAGATCCTGGGGGACTGTTACTACTGTGTCTCTGGACTGCCACTCTCACTGCCAGACCACGCCATCAACTGCGTGCGCATGGGGCTGGACATGTGCCGGGCCATCAGGTCAGCTCAGGCAGTGGGCAGGAGGGATGCTGACGGTGGATGTGGGAGGCAACAGGCAGCTGGCAGAAGTCCTCTTTGTGAGAAGCAGGGGTGCCGCACAGGCAGGGCTGAGGGTAGGACTCAGATTGTCCCACACACACTCTGCTCAGGAAACTTCGGGCAGCCACCGGCGTGGACATCAACATGCGTGTGGGTGTGCACTCAGGCAGTGTACTCTGCGGAGTCATCGGGCTGCAGAAGTGGCAGTATGATGTTTGGTCCCATGATGTCACACTGGCTAACCACATGGAGGCAGGCGGTGTACCAGGGTGAGACCTGGGGCCCTAGGCAACCAACCAGGCCTACCACAGGCTGCCACCCTTTTCATTAGTTCCTTAAGATGAGCAAAGATGAGTACCTTAAGATGAGTCCTATATGGGGCTCGGGGAGACCCTAGGGTGCAGGGAGGGGAGCTGGGAGGCACGCCCTGTAACATAGGGTCTTTCTTGAAGTCAGACCTCCAGGAATGATCTTTGAAAGACATGAGATGTTTGTCAGTTCTAGGAGCCAGGAGGCAGGATGGGGACTAGGAGGTTTAAAGGCCCTCCCTGCTAACCCCTTCTGCCCCCCACCTTCCAGGCGAGTGCACATCACAGGGGCTACCCTGGCCCTGTTGGCAGGGGCTTATGCTGTGGAGGACGCAGGCATGGAACATCGGGACCCCTACCTTCGGGAGCTAGGGGAGCCTACCTACCTGGTCATCGATCCACGGGTAAAAGCCCAGCCTGGACCCCCTAGGCTGGCCCACACAAACCATCCCATAGCCAACAGGCCTGATCTCTTCTGTGCCAGAGATTGAGTTCCTGGGTCCTAGTGGGGGTGGAGGGAGAATGAGGCACTGTCTGTGGTCTTTACTCTCAGCCCTCATGTGCCCCAGGCAGAGGAGGAGGATGAGAAGGGCACTGCACGGGGCTTGCTGTCTTCGCTCGAGGGCCCCAAGATGCGTCCATCAGTGCTGATGACCCGCTACCTGGAGTCCTGGGGCGCAGCCAAACCTTTTGCCCACCTGAGCCACGTCGACAGCCTGGTGTCCACCTCCACCCCTCTCCCGGTATGTACACCTTCACCCTGAGCACCAGAGCTTAGGTAAACTCACCCCCAGTATCCTCGGGCCCCAGCCCAGCCTTCCCTGCCCCCACCACAAGTGAGTTGCTTAATGATTTGTGACATCCCAAAATCCCGAAATGTCTGGTCACCCCAGTCACTGGTTCAGGCCCTTCCTTGACCCTCCTTCCAGAGAAAGAGCCCTCCAGCTCCCCTCAGAGAAAATACAAGATCACCACAGACCCCATGTCCATAACTCCCCTGCCTCTACTCAGGAGAGAGCCTTCCCCTGACATCACAAAGGCAGTTGAACCCCCACTTCCTCCTGACTCTGATTCTAGGGCTGTGCACCTATAGCACCAGGAAATGTCTCTGTTTAAGTCAATTCCTGAAACTGCATGCTCTCTCCTTCAATCCCCCCAACATTGGGGAGTGGGGGAAGGACACTGGCAGCAGTGATTGCAGGAAGTACTTATTCCCAAGTGTTAGCATGAGGTAGGGGAGAGGTCAGAGGGTTAAGCCAGCAGGAGGAAGATGAAGGAAGAAGCCAAGTCTCAGCTGACTGTTGCAGGATGAGGCCTCCAGCGAGGGTGGAGTGGTATGTGGGGATTGCTATAAGCCCAGGGACTGTGAGATGACCTTAGGTGCAATTACATGGTGGGAATGCCTGCCAGGGCCCATGCTAGACCTCCTGCCACTTTCCACTGGTGTGCAGGCTACGGAGTATCAGGGTGGAAGAGCCAGACCCCTTGTTCAAGGGTGTCTCTGGAGGCAGGACCTCACTAGCACAGAAATCCACTTAGCCCCTGAAGTTCCAGGGGCTGGGTCAAATATTAGAAATCTTGCCAGGCACGGAGGTTCACGCCTGTAATCCCAGCACTTTGGGAGGCTGAGGCAGACGGATAGCTTGAGGTCAGCAGTTTGAGATCAGCCTGGCCAACATGGTAAAATCCCATCTCTACTAAAAATACGAAAATTAGCCAGGCGTGGTGGTATGTGCCTGTAATCCCAGCTACTTGGGAGGCTGAGGCAGAAGAATCACTTGAACCTGGAAGGCGGAGGTTGCAGTAAGTTGAGATCATGCCACAGCACTCTACCCTGGGCAACAGAGCAAAACTGCATCTCAAAAAAAAAAGACATCCTGAAAATCACCATCGGCTTACCCCTAAACAATGTGAAACTTTGAGTGGTGGGGCAGTGTGTGTGTGTTTGTTCATCCATTCATTCCTTCCACATTTTCTGAACACCTACTGTGTGGCAGGCATTAGGCCAGTTCTTGAAAAGACAGAAATCAATAGGATGTTTCCCTGCCTTCAAATAGTTTACAGGTGTTGGGAGGGGGCAGATAGGTAGTTTGAAAAAAGTTAGTCCCATACACAGGTGCATGGATGGACTCACACCTAGAACATATCATTCCCTCTCAATATCTTCATTCCCTCTCAATATCTTTCCTTCTCCCTTTCTCTCTCCCATACACCAGGCTTTGGTTTGAGGGATGATGTGACATGGGACTCTGCTTCCTCTGCATGGACCACAGGGAGCAGGAAGAAATGCTCACCATATTTCATGTACTAGGCAGTGCCCACAAAGCTTCATTTCCTCTCAGCAGCTGCTTTCTTTGCCTCCTCATTTTCATATCACTCCTTGTACTGTGCATTCCTTTTGACGAGGAAGGGAATGACTGTAATAGGGTTTACTTCCCTTCTTCTTCTTTCTTCTCCTACTTTGTTATCCACCACTACACCTCTCAGCTCAGCCTTGCTGACCTCAGGAAAGGTCAGAAAAGAGTCAGAATGTTTATCATTGCTACTTCAATTTAAACCAACAGGGATTTTTTTTTTTTTTTTTTTTTTTTTTTTTTGGCATCCAAGGGTGATGGGAAAGTCCTTGCCTTTGGAATTTGTGCACTCTTAAGGGAAAGTGAGACACAGAGTCTACAGCCACTCAAGCCTATAGAAGACAGAGTTGCCCAGGAAGTGATAGAAACTATGAGGAAATCAAGAGTATAAAGATCCTAAGGGTCGGCCAGGCATGGTGGCTCATGCCTGTAACCCCAGCACTTTGGGAGTTTGAGGCAGGCAGATCACCTGAGGTCAGGAGTTTGAGACCAGCCTGACTAACATGGTGAAAACCTGTCTCTACTAAAAATACAAAAATTAGCTGGGTGTGGTGGCACACACCTGTAATCCCAGCTACTTAGGAGGCTGTGGCAGGAAAATCACTTCAACCCAGGAGGCAGAGGTTGCAGTGAGCCGAGATCGCGTCACTGCACTCCAGCCTGGGTGACAGAGCAAGACACAATCTCACCAAAAAAAAAA
>NW_016108177.1:14763-41757 GCF_001604975.1 Cebus imitator | reverse complement strand
AAAAAAAAAAAAAAAAAAAAGATCCTGGGAGTCTAGTGAGTCAGGGGGAAACTTTAAGGAGGTTCAAACCACCCCTTCAAGGGCAGGTGGGATTTGGGAGAGAGAGAGGTCATTAGAGGGAGCAGAAAGAGCCCAGTCAAATGCCCAAGGTCAACGACATGTATAGATCATGCAGTGTGACTCATGGTGTACCTCACTGCAGGGAAAACACCCACCATGCCCACCTCCTCCATGTGCTCTCCCAACAGGAGAAGGCCTTGGCTTCCTTCAGCCCCCAGTGGAGCCTGGATCGGTGAGGAGTCCTGAGAGTCTTTGCCAGTGGGGCTGTCTGGGTGACCCTTCCATCCACCCTGGGGGGCTGCTCCTGCTTTGCCCAGATGCTCTGAGGGTCTCTGTGGTGATGGGCTTGGCTCTCACTGTGCAGGAGCCGTACTCCCCGGGGACTAGATGATGAACTTGACACCGGGGATGCCAAGTTCTTCCAGGTCATTGAGCAGCTCAACTCACAGAAGTACGGAGAACAAAGAGGGCTGGGAGGGCGGTGGAGGAGGGATGGTGCTCCGTGAGGGCCTGAGGGAAGACTCGCCTGACCACCCCGTCTTGCTCTCACTCTGCCCTCTTCCTGCCGTACCCTGCCCTCTGCTCTCTGGTGCCCTCACCCACCCTCCCACCTCCCACCAGACAGTGGAAGCAGTCAAAGGACTTCAACCCACTGACACTGTACTTCAGAGAGAAGGAGATGGAGAAAGAGGTAGGCTGCAGAGTGGGCGGCACCAAAGGACTTCCCAACTTTAGTTCCTTAGCCCTGGGGAGGGGTCAGTCCTTGGGTGTCCTCCCCAGGTCTGCTTAGTTTATGATCCTAGGAGTGAGGAGCTTGTGCCTCTCTCTAAAGGAAAGTCACTCTGTAGACAGAAGTACTGGGTGGTAGGGGGAGGACGGAGGGTAGCTCCTTAGAGAACTGGTAGGGTCTACGTGGAACTGAACTGGAGGCTGGGCAGTGAGGCTGAGGAGCCCACCTCTTGCCTGGGAGTGATGTCTTCAAGGTGATGGGCAGCACTGGGCCCTGTCTCCACCTCCGGCCCCCTCACTTTCAGTACCGACTCTCTGCACTCCCCGCCTTCAAATACTATGAAGCCTGCACCTTCCTGGTTTTTCTCTCCAACTTCATCATCCAGATGCTAGTGACAAACAGGTGAGAGTGCCCTGGGCAAGGGAGGCCCCGGCTGTCATAAGCTGATTCCCTTACCCTCATGACCCCTGCTCACATTTTCTTCCTTCACCCTTTCCCCTTAGCTTCAGGCTCTTACTAGCAGAGGAAATGTGTGTTCTGGGGAAAATGATAATCACAGCCCTTATCTTAACCTTGTACATCCTGTGGACTTTCTACACAGCACAAGCATTTTCTCATGAACGTCTCTTTTGGTGCCAACAACATCTCCATGAAAGCGGGTTTGTTTCCATTAAGAAACCCAAATCTGGCAGCAAATGCGTGAGCTTAGAAAGTAGTCCCTCATTCCTAGTTCACTGCTAGGAGGGACAAGGACTTGTTCTTAACTCAGCCAGGTGGCCAGGTGTGGTGGCCCATGCCTGTAATCCCAGTACTTTGGGAGGCTGAAGTGGGTGGATCACCTGAGGTCAGGAGTTTGATACCAGCCTGGCCAACATGGTGAAACTCCATCTCTATTAAAAATATGAAAATTTGCCGGGGGTGATGGTGGGTACCTGTAATCTCAGCTGCTCGGGTAGCTGAGGCAGGAGAATCGCTGGACTTGGGAAGCGGAATTTGCAGTGAGCTGAGATCATGCCACTGCACTTCAGCCTGGGCAACAGAGCGAGACTCTATCTCAAAACAAAACAAAAGAAAACGCAGCCAGGTTAAAGAGCTTTGGCCTATAGGCCCAGAGATCAGTCTGCAGTAGCCTCAGCCATTCTTGTGAGCCCCCACTGCCCACCGTATGGGTCCCTGTTCCCCCTAACACTGTTCTAGACCCCTAAGCCAGCCAACCCAGATCATCAGAATGCAATGTCTTCTAACAGCCGGGACCCCACCGCCAGCCAACCCAGATCCCCAGAACCACTTCCCCCATCTCCCACCCGGCTCACACAGCACCTGCATAGCACGCAGGGAGCCTGTTCCAGCACTTCAAGGCCTCGCTTTTGTCTCCCTTTAGGCCCCCAGCTCTGGCCATCACCTATAGCATCACCTTCCTCCTCTTCCTCCTCCTCCTTTTTGTCTGCTTCTCAGAGGACCTGATGGTGAGGTGGGCTGAGGGGTGGAAGTGGCGTGGCAGAGCCCTGGTCACAACCTGTCCTGAAGAGGGTGCCCCAGCCCCATGGCTAAGATGCTCATGCTCCCTCCACAGAGGTGTGTCCTGAAAGGCCCCAAGATGCTGCACTGGTTGCCTGCACTGTCTGGCCTTGTGGCCACACGACCAGGACTGAGAATAGCCTTGGGCACCGCCACCATCCTCCTTGTCTTTGGCATGGCCATTACCAGCCTGGTGAGGACAGAGGGGGCCCTATCCACCATCATCAGGGCATACTGGACCTGCCAGGGACTGAAAGGGAACCCTTGGATTTGGGCAGGCAGCTGGACTAAGCCCAGGGGATGCTGGCAATGTTGTATAAATAGAAAGAAAAAATTATAGTCACCAGCAGTCTACCATGTGGGCATAACATTTGTTAATAACACTGGTGAATGTCCTTATCTTTTTCTGTGTAGGCAGTTATTTATTACTTAGCTCACTTGGCTGCTTTTTCAGGATTTAGACTCATTCCTAGAATTCTATTCCTGGAGGGCACCTGGGAATCACCCACCAGCCAAGTTACAGAAGAGGAAGCTAAGGCCCAGAGAGGCTAAGTGGCTGGCAAGAGCCCACATAGCGGCTCCATGTCAGACGAATACTCTTGATACCCCTCCCATAACTCCTCCCCACAGTGAGGACCCTAGTGCTGAGGTTCCCTTCCCAACCAGAAATAGCAGGATCCAGCCCTTTGGGTGAGTCTGACCATGACTCATCCCTGGGTCTGCTGAAACCCAGCACAAGCCTCTTCAGCTCCTCATCCCCTCTGCAGTTCTTCTTCCCAGCATCATCAGACTGCCCTTTCCAAGCTCTCAATGTGTCCTCCACGACTTCCAACCTCTCCTGGGAGCTCCCTGGGTCTCTGCCTCTCATCAGTCTTCCAGTGAGTGTTCCCGCATGCCCTTAATCTCCTTCTGCAGACCCTTCCTCAGCACAAGCCCACAGCCCCCTGAGTGGAGGAACACTCCATTCTGTGGATTAGAACAGACACAAGTCACATCCAGTGTGTATCTGTGTGTATGACACTCCCGGTCTCACAGATAGGACCTGAGCCTGGGAGGGATAGGAAGGGAGCCCTCAGGTGTTCCCCACACTGCCTGTGGGACATGCCCACTCCTGATCCCTGCCTGCCCCCACAGTACTCCATGCACTGCTGTGTGCTGGGCTTCCTCTCCTGCTCCCTCTTTCTGCACATGAGCTTCGAGCTGAAGCTGCTGCTGCTCCTGCTGTGGCTGGTGGCCTCCTGCTCCCTCTTCCTGCACTCCCATGCCTGGCTGTCCGACTGCCTCATCGCCTGCCTCTATCTGGGCCCCTTGGACTCCAGGTGTGCACAGCTGCTGGACACAGGTGCCGGGCCCCCTGGAATGGGGGTGAGATGGGACACAGCAGAGCTGTCTTGGCCTCACTGAACTGAATCACCCACTGGGCAAAGCAGGAGGGAAGTGGAGGCCTACATGGGCACTGGGGGCAGGGAGGTGGCCAGGAAGGGGCAGAGCGAGGGGCAATCCTGATCCATGGCCCCCTCAGGCCAGGAGTGCTGAAGGAGCCCAAACTGATGGGTGCTATCTCCTTCTTCATCTTCTTCTTCACCCTCCTTGTCCTGGCTCGCCAGGTAAGTCACCCAGCTCAGCCCTCCAGGGCACACCTATGAGTGGTCCCATATTTGTGACTTGGTCTTTCTAATTTTCAGTGTTGAGTGCCTGCTGGAAGATTCTAAGAAAGTCTTCCTGCTCCCTTTCTTTCTCCTTCTCTCCCCACTCCTCCTTTCTCCCATGCCCCAGTCTGGGAAAGCCCATGCATAAGAAAAAGTCCGTTGCCACTTCTGTATCACTAGTCTGAATCTAGTTTCAAGGATAGTCTCTCTCCAAGGATACTTGCACCTTAAGTCCTAAACTGGGGATAGGGTGGGGCTGGTTTCAGGCATCAAGGAGTTGGGGCTTAACACGCAGGAGCTGGGCCTCCCCTGCTCTGTGTCTCCCCATGGCCCCTGGCAACTCTCCCCAGAATGAGTACTACTGCCGCCTGGACTTCCTGTGGAAGAAGAAGCTGAGGCAGGAGCGGGAGGAGACAGAGACGATGGAGAACCTGACTCGGCTGCTCTTGGAGAATGTGCTCCCTGCACACGTGGCCCCCCAGTTCATTGGCCAGAACCGGCGCAACGAGGTGACTCCTGACCCCCTGACTCCTGAGCCGTGGATGCCATAGGGCCTCATTTCGGATGAAAGTCTTGACCTATGACCCATCCCCTCTAGACCCCCCACACCCAAGCCCTTGTGCTTGTCAAGCGACTTTGTTTTCACAAGATCTTAGGTTCTGTCTTTGGTGAGCACAAAATTTCTGCATTTCAAATTCTTACTTAGAAGGCATGTCTTCTCTAACTCATGACCACTCCATTCATTCTGGAATCTTAGTCAGGTATTGATGGGAGCTGTCTGGAGCAGGGATCCCCAGCCCCCAGGTTGAAGACTGGTACTGGTCCATTGCCTGT
Organism: Cebus imitator; assembly: GCF_001604975.1. Lineage (NCBI taxonomy): Eukaryota > Metazoa > Chordata > Mammalia > Primates > Cebidae > Cebus > Cebus imitator. The sequence goes on along the minus strand of NW_016108177.1, from coordinate 36,966 downwards.
TGGGAACTGGGCTACACAGCAGGAGGTGAGTGGTGAGCCAGCACTGCCTGAACTCTGCCTCCTGTCAGATCAGCAGCGGCATTAGATTCTCATAGGAACTCAAACCCCATTGTGAATTGCACATGCAAGGGATCTAGGCTGTGCACTCCTTATAGGAGTCTATTAGGTTGGTGCAAAATTAATCGCAGTTTTTGCCATTAAAAATAATATAATTAAAAATAATTACTTTTTTTTGAGACAGAGTTTCACTCGTGTCTCACAGGCTGGAGAGCATGACATGGCACAATCTCGGCTCACTGAAACCTCCGCCTCCTGGGTTCAAGCGATTCTTCTGCCTCAGCCTCCTGAGTAGTTGGGATTACAGATGCCCGGCACCACGCCTTGCTAATTTTTATATATTTTTTAGTAGAGACAAGATTTCACCATGTTGGCCAGGCTGGTCTCCAGCTCCTGACCTCAGGTGATCCACCTACCTTAGCTTCCCAAGATGCTGAGATTACAGGAGTAAGCCAATGCGCCTGGCTTTAATTACTTTTAATGGCAAAAAAAAAAAAAAAAGCAATTAATTTTGCACCAACCTATAACTAATGCCTGATGAAGTAGAACAATTTCATCCCAAAACCATCCCCTCACCACTGCCCAGATGTGTGGAAAACTTGTCTTCCACGAAGCCCATCCAAAATCTAGGACTAAAAAGGCTTCATGGCACTCATTTTGTGAATTACCTTCAGATCTGATTCCATCTGGGTCAAAAAGTTTGGGGACCACTGGTCTGGAGGATACAGTCCACCCCTCTCTCTAGACCTGCACTATCCAATATGGTAGCCATTAGCCTTATGAAAATTTAATGTTAATTAATTAAAATAAAACATTCAGTTCCTCAGTTTCACCAGCCACATTTTCAGAGCTCAATAGCCACTGCAGCTAGTGGCCCCTGTATTGGACATTGCAGATAGAGAACGTTTCCATTGCAAAAATTTCTGTTGGATGCTCCTGCTTTAGATCCTCAAAACTCTTGCTATAGCCAAACCATCAGGAAGTCACCCACATATTTGTGCCATCTTACTCGTACCATCACCTGCTGGCCCTCTGCTGTGGAAATGCTCTTGGCTCATATTGAGGGGTGTTAAAAGACACATCTCCAGAGCTCTTTCACAGCCTTATGCCCCCGCCACCTGCCCCCTGCTTTCAAGATCAGGAGTAGTTCTCCTTCTTGTTTCTTCTCTTACAGACACAGGAAATCTTGTAATCGATCCTTTTCTCTCTTCACTTTGGCTGCTAGATAGCTGAGAGCCAAAATCTAGGACTAAAAAGGACTTCATGGCACTCATTTTGTGAACCACCCTCAGATCTGATTCCATCTTTATAATCTTACCCTTATTTTCTCTTTGCCCCATAGTCCCTATTGTTGCTTATTTTATCTTTCATTCTATACCTATCTTAAGTGACTTAAACACTTAAACACTTTTTACCTTTGGTTTTGTAGCCGGCTTAATTAAACACCTTTCAGCAATAAGATAGGATATAACAATAATTCACATTGACAGGATCCCAGTTCTAGAAGTGACTCCCTTCATGTTGCTGTGGGGTGATCCTGACCCCAAACTTCTGTCTCTTCTGGAATCACAATGAGATCCAAGCTTTGATTCCTAAGTAACATCCCTGGGGTAGTCTGGCCCTACTCCTCTCCCTCCTTCCCAATTCTCCTTCAACAGGGAGACCAGGAGTGTGGACACAGGGAGGAGGGTCCCACGCAAACCCAGAAGGGGGAGGAACATGACACGAACCCCTTACTCCAGTCTCCTGCCCTCCCAGGATCTCTACCACCAGTCCTACGAATGTGTTTGTGTCCTCTTCGCCTCAGTCCCGGACTTCAAGGAGTTCTACTCTGAATCTGACATCAATCATGAGGGTCTAGAGTGTCTGAGGCTGCTCAATGAGATAATTGCTGATTTTGATGAGGTGACAACTCCAAGAGTCTCCCAGACCCTATGCCCCAGATTCTAGAATTTCCCACCAGTCCTTCCTTCCACTTTGCTTTTCTGGCCATGAGGTCAATCCTCCCCTCCACAGCACCCACTCGCCTCCTCTGATCCCCCAGCTCTACCCACTCCAGCAATATTGCCCACCACCAACCCTCTCCTTCCTGACACCATCCCCACTCCCACAGCCTGATCCTTTAACTCCAAAGGCTTGGGGCTGGGCTTCTGGGAGAGGGGAGGGAAAGAGCGAGAGAGACTGGGGACAGGCCTCCTCTCTATACAGCTGCTCTCCAAGCCCAAGTTCAGTGGGGTGGAGAAGATCAAAACCATCGGCAGCACCTACATGGCAGCCACAGGCTTAAATGCCACCTCTGGACAGGATGCACAACAGGTATGGCGACCCTTCCTTACCTGCCACCCTCCTCTGGTCTCTCATTGATGGGCCCAACAGTGAGACTTATTCTTGTGCTCTCACTGGCTCACCCTGGTGGGGGGGCCCATTGCCAGGATGCTGAGCGGAGCTGCAGCCACCTTGGCACTATGGTAGAGTTTGCCGTGGCCCTGGGGTCTAAGCTGGATGTCATCAACAAGCACTCATTCAACAACTTCCGCCTGCGTGTGGGTGAGAGACCTCCCCTGCTGCAGCAGTCTGGTACCTCCTCACCTTCCTGAGCTTGCCCCACTCCAAGTCCTTTGATAGCTGCTCCCAGTTCATCCCTGAAACCCCTTTCCTGACTCACGCCCTGGGATGGGGTGTGCAGCTACTGGCCCAGGAGGTACAATGCTCTCCCACTCTTTTTCTTAAGCTACATTCTCCAGCCTTAGAGACACCTCCTCTCCTCTAGGGCCACCACCCATGCCCTTCTCCCTTCCTTCCAGTTTCTTGTGCTTCCTCTTTCCCTCTTCCTTCTCCAAGTTTGTCATTACCACATCCCTTATCAGGGTTGAACCATGGGCCAGTAGTAGCTGGAGTGATTGGAGCCCAGAAGCCGCAATATGACATTTGGGGCAACACAGTGAATGTGGCCAGCCGCATGGAGAGCACAGGAGTCCTTGGCAAAATCCAAGTGAGAAAACCACATTGGAGGCATGGGGGAGGGGGACTAAGAATAGGGCCACCTCCATATTCCCTCACCCCCTCCAATTGTAGGTGACTGAGGAGACAGCCTGGGCCCTACAGTCCCTGGGCTACACCTGCTACAGCCGGGGTGTCATCAAGGTGAAAGGCAAAGGGCAGCTCTGCACCTACTTTCTGAACACAGACTTGACACGAACTGGACCTCCTTCAGCCACGCTAGGCTGAGACCCCATTCCCCTTCTAAGAACCTCAATAAAGAGAAGACTCTGGGATGTCTGGAGCCCATTGATGTCAGAAGCTGTTTATATAGCTGGGGATCACCTTCTCTTTGCCCTTCAGCGGGAAGTATTCTTCCCAGGCCAAATTGTGTGTGTGTGTGTGTGTGTGTGTGCGCGCGCGCACGCGTGTGCACACATGCATGCATGTGAGACTGAGCATGTTGGAAAGGAGTGATTTTTTTTTCACAAAGACAACTCCCTCAGCCCCTCTGTCAACTTCTTCCAGTATTTTGTACACCTTGGAAGCATAATTTGGCCACATGACTCAAAACAAAGATTTACCCTTTCCTGCCCCCTACTCACAAATATTGGAGGAATCTCCAGGGAAATGTCATTTGAACTTTATTCATTCAACAAACACTAAATAAGTACCTATTATGTGCTCACTATACAGAATGGGCAAGAGGTCTGGGAAATAATCTGTTAGGTCCCTCCCAGTTTCAGCTGCTGTTCTCAGATTGGTACATCATGCTTTCCAGTAAGGACCTGTGGACAGTTTAGAGGTCCATCCGATATCCCTTTGCTTCCTTCTGCATCCTTCTGCACAGATGCTGGTACATGGGTCTTGAGGTATCGATGGCTCATTCTCACTGGCTCATATTTTGGGGTCCATGGGAGATATCTTAATATACTAGATTTGTTGTGGACGTTGCATGTGGATATTTGGCTTCACTCTCCTACTTGCTGTTTTGGTGTTTTTTTTTTTTAATGAGAAAGAGCCAAAAAGTACACTGCTGCCACTATTGTTGCCATCTTCCTAAAACCTTGTCAGAACAGAGCTGGACCAAGTTTCTCTACAACAACAGTCATCTCTAGGAAATAATGACTTATCCCTCTCACTTTTGGGAATCTTTGTTTCCTGGGGCCCTCAGCCCCACCCTGTGCCAGAGTGTGTTGTGGAGGTTAGCAGATGCTGATGTGCAGAATTCTAAGGGATGAGATCTAATGACTTGGTCCTCAAGTCTGGTTTCCTTGTGAAATGGGGGGAAGGAAGGCAATCCCCTAGAACATCTCCTATGGAGAGGACAAAGATTATTGGCAGGAAGTTAGAGTCATGCTAACAAGGATACCTATCACAGGCTTCAGGGAAGATGTTTCACAGCAGTTCTATTTTCTCAAAATGTCCCTGAGTCACAGGGCCTGGAGTGATAAAACTACATGGGTGGTCTTCCTAGACAAGCTGCTTTTGGAGTCTGTGGACTATATTTTGCTAAGTATGATCTGCAGACTATGGACTTGGAATCACCTGGGTTGGGGACAGTCTATGTCTGTCTTTGTGTCCCTTCCAAAATTATAAATCACGGGGAACCAAAGGACATGACTCTCAACTACTGAGAGGGGCCCCACCAGGGTGCCCACAAGCAACCCGATACCCACAGCACATGTACCCCACTCACAAGGCTGACCCAATTTCAGACTTCAATTTTAATGGTTAAAGCTGCCTGTGGGAGCCAGGCTGGAGCACTCTCTCACTCTGCTCTCACTTGTTCCATTCCTCCCTCTTCTTCCACTCCACCCCCGCCTCCCACGCCCCAATGCCCTCCACACCCCTGCTGCTCCTGGCTCAGAACTGGCTCAGAGCTGGCATTCTGCCAGGAGAAAAGTGAGTGTCCTTCCACGAGGCCTAGGTCAGTTCGTTGGACTCTAGAGGACTGGAGGTGGCAGTAAGACTCTCGGCAGGGCCGGGCTCCAGAGCGGTAGGGACGTTCTTCACGCTCTGGCCCACGCTGCCCCCGCGGCGGGTGCTGGACACCTGGGAGCCCGTGCCCTCCAGCATCTTGGCCACGAAGCCCACGCCCGCCGAGCGCAGCAGGCTGCCCCCAGCACATGCATACAGCAAGGGGTTCACGCTGCTGCTCAGGAAGGCGAGCGCGATGAGCACGTTGCGGGCCAGTTGCAGCTTCAGCCCCAGGGGCCCGGACCCTGCAGCCTTGCCGGCCAGCGCGCGGCCTGCCTCGGCCAGGTTCACCACGTGGTAGGGCAGCCAGAAGGCGGCGAAGGCCAGGATGATGAGCACCACCAGGCGGCCGGTGCGGCGGCTGCGGCGGAAGCGCCGGGCCTGCAGCCGGCGCCCAATGTCGGAATAGCTCGCCACCACAGCCAGGAAGGGCAGCAGGAAGCCCGTGAGGGCCTCGAAGATTAGATGGAATGCCCGGTGCCCTTCGGTAGGGTACTTCGAGAAGCATAACAGGCTCATGTTGTTCGATTTTAAGACCACTTTGCGGTACGCCAGGACGGGTGTGGCCAGCAGAAAGGACACCACCCAGATGCCTGCCAGCACCAGCCGAGCCAAAGCCTTGGTGCGTAACTTCTGGGACACAAAGGGGCGGGCTACTGCCAGCGAGCGGTCTAGACTCATGGCTGTGATTAGCAGGACGCTGGCGTACATGCTGACGCCGCAGACATAGTGGCACAGGCGGCAACCAGCCAGTCCAAAACTCCAGGTGCCTTGGGTCAGGAAGTGAAGGAAAAAGGGAGCAGTGAGCAACACGGCCAGGTCGGCCAGGGCCAGGTTCAGCACCATGAGGGCAGTGACAGAGCGCTTCTGCATCCTTTTCAGGATGCTCCACACTACAAAGCTGTTGCCAGGAAGCCCCACAGCCAGCGCCACTGACAGTAGGATGATAGCCAGCAGAGAGATGAACTTGACACCTAGCAAGGAGGGTGCTGCAGAAGATGTAGTGTTCATGTCCGTCGGGAGGACCTGGAGAGTGAGTGCGGACACACGCATAAGAGTAGAGGACCAAGGGTTTCCTGAGGCCATGGACACACCTAGCCTGAGAACTCCGGTCTGTCTCCAGGGTCAGCAGCATCAGAGGTCCCTCTGAAATATACTGCTCCCATCGCTGCCAACTGATGTCTTAAAGGGATCTGGTTGAGTACAAAGACTAGTTTCCTAACTGGGTTGTGGGGCCTCTTCCTGCCCACAGACCCAATTGCAAAATATACAGTGACCGCAGCAGCAGCAGCAGCATTTCCAGACCTTTTCAGCCGCCTCCCCTTAGGAGACCCTAAAGCCTAGAACCAAACTGAGAGACTTCCTACCAATGCTGCACCCCTTGAAAGGCCAGCTTTTTTGCCCCGCCAAGCCCTGAGTCCCTCAATCCCATTAACTTTCCCAATCACCTGCCTACTGTCCCCAGAGATGCCCAAGGTCAACCAGAAATAACAGGGATGGAGAGGAGTTAGTGGACAAGTGATGAGGACAAAGCCTCCCAACTTTGTACACTGGTCAGACTTTCTTTGGAGATTCCTTTGCACCTTCTTTCATGGCTGCACACCATCCCACCACCACCACAACCACTGCCGTTCCCAGGGTACTTACTTACACGCTTTGGCAGGTACTGGTTGGAAGCTGGTGCCAATCCCAGGGTCAGGGCAGGCTGGTGTAGCCTATCCCTGGATCAGTCCCAATGCCAAGGGCCTGGCCCCAGGTCTATGTGCTGTTAGCTAAGTCAGCCAGAGAGGAAGTACTACGTAGCAGGGGAGGGGGAAGATGCATCTTCCTGAGGGTGGGGCTGAAACCCTCACCTACTCTCTTCACTAGGAGCGGGGATAGTCTGTGTTCCAGGGCAACCCAGAAGGCAGGAGTACTCCTCAGAGGTGGGGCCAGATGAGAAGAGACCAGGAAGGGGTAGTGAGAGACGAAAGAGGGGTGCGGGGAGTGAGTAGGCTGGGTGTGGCCTCAAGATGCAGGTCTAGACTGGAGAACTGAACAAAGTAGTGAATTGTATCATATAGGAGGAGGTAAGGAAGCCAGAGAAGGAAAATGGGCCTCCGATTGAGAGGCTAAAATGCTGATATCTTTGTTTTTTGCATTAATAATGCAGTTTTTTTGTTTGTTTGTTTGTTTTTTTCAGATTAATAGGAAGTGTAGGTTGGAGCTGTGACTAGGTCCTGGGTCTGGGTTTGGGTTAGATAACATCGTGATTTAAAGAAGGCATGTCAGTAAATGCTGAAGGGGGAAGAACTCTGTCCTTGGCTTCAGTTCAAGCTATGATCTAGGTTGTGGGAAGAGGGCCATCTCCCAGCACCCCCTCCTCTCTCCTTACTTAAAGGGATGGTTCCATTTAGGTCAACCAATTCTCCATTCTCTTTGGTAGAAGCCAAAATACAAATGGTCTTTTTGGTATCGCACATTATGCCAATCATTTCCCCTTTCCCCAGGCACTTGCCTTGTGCTTGCCCATGTGGTTACCCTGCCGAGCCTGGATTTGAGATCTGGGCAAGGAGATTGGTACCATCTCTTTCCTATCTTCCCACAGCCCACTACCCAGTTCCACTTTAGACACACAGAGGAAGCTGAGTATGAGCTAGGCAGCCTGAGCATGAGGAGCAGGAATGAGGGAGCAGGAACAGTGATATGTCATGCCCACTCTGCCAAGAGGAGAAACCAGGAATGCGGAAACGGTTACCTTCCCCCTTTCCTGGACAGAGGAACATCTCCTTTCCTTGAAGTCTCCTGCAAAAGCTAAGAACTAAAAATTCCTGGCCGGGTGTGGTGGCTCATACCTGTAACCCCAGCACTTTTGGGAGGCTGAGGCAGGCAGATTGCTTGAGGTCAGTAGTTTGAGACCAGCCTGGCCAACATGGTGAAACCCCGTCTCTACTAAAAATACAAAAGTTAGCTGGGGGTGGTGGCATGTGCCTGTAGTCTCAGCCACTTGGGAGGCTGAGGCAGGAAAATCGCTTGAACCCAGGAAGTGGAGGCTGCAGCAAGCCAAGGTTGTGCCACTGCACTTCAGTGCCTGGGTAACAGAGCGAGACTCCATCTAAAAAAAAAAAAAAAAAAAAAAAGAACTAAAAATTCCTTCCTTCAAACTGACCATGAGCTTTCCTGCTTCCCTTTCAACTCTGACTTCTCAGGAAATATGTAAAGTGTAATGGTGATCACTGAGGTCCTTATCCTTTCCAGAACCTCCAATTGCTGTGCTTGGAGAAAAGCCAGACCAGAATTGACTTCGTAGCTGTCAGGCAGAGGATATGACAAAAAAGATATGGGCTGAAACCACAGCAAGAACTGAAGTCAGAGTTGAGGAAGGGCTTTCTGACCACATAGGCTGTGAGAGATGGGGAATATGTAACAGGGGAAGTTAGGGAACCTCTGCCCAGTGCATGAGGACAGAAAGAATCCCCTGAGACCTGTGTTTGGGGATAGAAGCCTGGGTCAACCAGAAGACCCTTCAGATAGAAACTGGGTTGTCCTTGCCTCCTTTTTCAAGCTGTTCCCCATCCACATCTCCCTTGATGGCCTTTCTTCCCCACACCCAGGACCAGGAGCTCTAAGCATACTCCCTGCTGTTCTAGTTCACAGGTTCTAATTCACTCCAGTTTTGGTGGCCCTAGCATGGCCCTGGGGACTGGGTTTCCTTTGCTCTGTTTTGACTTCCGTCTGGGGGGCAGGGAGGTGTAAACTGTCACTAACATAGAACCTTGGGTGATGGTCAGGGTAGCTGCTTGAGAGGCCAACAATCTCAGTTTGTTGGGAAACTGATAGGGCCGAGACAAGGGATTTTCAGTGCTAAAACTTGGGAAGTCCTGGGCCAACTGGGATGAGTTGGTCACCTTAGTGACCACAGGTGTGTACTTGTGGATGTCCCCTGAAAAGAATCCCATTCTTTGTCCCCTTAATTAAAGATGTCAGGATCTATAACCATTTTTAAACCTAGATATAGATTCCAAAAAGTGGGGGCAGAGAAGTATTGGGGAAGGGGCTAGGAATAGCTAACAGCATCTTGGAAGGAGCCCAGACTTGGCAGAAAAAAAAAGAAGAGGTGTCACTTTCCTGAAAAAATTATTCCTGTCCTCTAAATATTCCTGCCATTCCTCATAGCCCCTGGTGGTCAACTCCCAGACTTCCCTGAGTGAGTGCCTGCTCCTGGGCCCCTTTTCACATCAGGTGGCCTTTGCAGGGATGATCAGATGGTCAGAGAGGAAGGTAAGTCTCAGACTCCCAGGGCCCCTACACCACTGTCCACTCCTTGTGTGCTTCTCACACCCACTGGACCAAACACAAGATACGCAGGAAAAGTTTCCTTTTCAAATCCACAGATTCACCTTCCCCTTCCAGAGCCATTTCCTCCCCCAGAGGTTTTTATAAACCTCAGATAATGGATCCCATTCCTACCCCTCATCCAAGCTCCCATAGCTCTCCTTCCATTGTCTCATTTATTTCCAGGGTGATTCTATGGGTTGGCCTGTGGAACCAGGGCATCTGGGCTGCGGAGGGAAGGACAAGATGCCACCGAAGGCCGGCACTGCCCAACCCTGGCTTGACCCGCAGGGAACTAGGTGGCTTCAGTACAATTCAGGCATGAAGAACCACGGGTCGGTGTGGGGGATAAGGGGGAGCACACTTAAGTCACCACCTAATGGCTTCCCAGTGTATTTCACAATAACAGCTATTGGCAACAAGTAAGCAGTGCTGGTACATGGGTACATGCCAAACTGCAAGCACGAAATAGTCCTTAACAGAGACCATCACCACACTCATAATCCCTCAGTTTGGAGGAAACTGAGCCTGCCCCAGGTGTATAGTAATCCTACCCAGCCAGATCCAAACTCCAGTCAAAGGGTCCCCAAACGTTCCAGAACACTGAGCTCCGGAAGGTGGGGGGATGGAAAGGGACAGGCAAGGGCAGCAGGTTGTAGGGTTTGGGGTCAAGGGTCCCATTCCGGACTGTCCTTCTCCATCCCACCCCCGGGGTCTCCATTGCCTCGGCCCTGCCCCACCACTTTTAGCTGAGGAGTAGTTCGGAGTTCCATGGTCCCCTCCCTAGAGCGGCCGCCCCCTCGGGCCTCCCCGGAGCCTTCGAAGAGCCGCGTGAGGAAACGGGGACCTGCCCGGGGCAGCAGATCCCCAGCGGTGAAGACGTAGAGCACCGGGTTGACGCTGGAGCTGAAGAAGGCCAAGGCTGTAGTTCCCGCTCGCGCAGCCTGGCCGGCCCCGCCCAGCTTCGCCAAGGCCCCTTCGGGTGGAGCCAGCGCGGCGACCGCCTGCAGGAGGTTGACCGCGTGGTAGGGGGCCCAGAGCAAGCCGAAGGCAAGCACGATGGTGCTCACCAGCCGGCCCACCCGCGCCCCGTGCCGCCCGGAGCCCCAGCGGGCGCCCCGCAGCCGAGCCAGCGTCACGCTGTAGCAGCCGAGCATCAGCCCGAAAGGAAGCACGAAGGCGGTCAGAGTCTCCAGGCTCAGGTGGGCGGCGGCGTGGGCCGGCGACGGGTGGCACAGCTGGCACACGCGGTCCCTCCACAGGTGGCGGTAGACGGCGGCTGGGACGGCGAGCAACAGGGCGGCCAGCCAGACGGCCAGCAGCAGGCGGCGGGCCAGGGCCGGGCTGCGCAGCCTGGGCGCCAGGAAGGGGCGGGTGACAGCGAGGCAGCGCTGCAGGCTGAGCAGGCCGGTGAGCAGCACGCTGGCGTACATGCTGAGCGCGCACACGTAGTACACCGCCTTGCAGCCCGCCTGGCCCAGCGGCCAGGCCTGCCCGGTCAGGAAGGCCACGAAGAGCGGCGTGAGCAGCAGCACCGCGCCGTCTGCCAGTGCCAGGTGCAGCACAAGCGTGGCCGCCAGCGGTCGCCCCCGTGCTGGCCGCCAGCCCGCCAAGCTCCACACCACGAAGCCGTTGCCGGGCAGCCCCAGCAGCGCCGCCAGCAGCAAGAAGGCTGTGCCTGTGGCCCGCGAAGCCTTCCAGCTCAGCAGTGTCTCATTCCCTGGGGGACGGTAGCAGACCGACATCCTTCTGGGCCTACAGAAGGGTGGAAGGGGCCACAGAGGGCGTTCAGGGGTGGGGCAAAACCCCACCTGTGATGCCTGATGAGAAGGGGCCATGCCTCCTCCTGACTTCCCTGCAGCCTGCCTCTTTTCTGCCTGTGAGTCCTGACTTCCAAGATTACCCAAACCCCACCTGAAACACTACCCCTTCTTGGAACCCAGATCCCCTGCTCCCAGTCAGTTGACCTGCCCGACTCCCGGCTCCTTCCCAGAGCTCAGTGGTAAACAGGCATCAAGTCCTCACCCCAGGCTGTCACTGTCTCTACCACCACTCCTCTAGCCTGGCCTCTCCTTCTTTCCAGCCCCAATCCTAGTATCTCTGGACAAAAGTGTATGGTGGGGTGTAAAGGTGGGCAGATCTACTTACCAAGGTGGGAGCAAGCAAGATTGGGGCCCTGGGAAGCTGAAAGGTTAAGCAGTAGTGGGCGAGGTGCCTACTCCTGTCCTATGCCTGTCACATTTGCAGAGGGCAAGGCAAGAATGGGGAGGGACAAGATGAAGCTCATCCGGGGCCTCTCCTGGGGCCCCTCCCTCACCCCACTCCTTCCCATCACCAATGCATCCAGGCGTCCAGGCATGTGAGAGCCTGCCTTGCCAGGAAACAGCATAAGCTGAAGGGGGACAGATAAGATTACCTGGCTGTGGAAGAGAATAGGAGAACTCTGCTGAATCCTGACCCTGGTCCTGCTTCTCTTCTCATCCCTCCTCCAGCTCTGGCCCCAATCCCCCCAGTCCACTTTCTACAGTGTGTATGTTACCTGGCCTCTCTGGCCTATAGAGGTGAACCAAACAACTCAGCCCCTCAGCTTCTCTATCTTTGCCTGTTTCCAGCTTCCTGGTCCAGCTGAGCCCCTTTTCTTAAACTCCTGGCCTACCTCCTCCCATCTCTTGCCTTGGGCCCTGCCCCAGTCACTCCACCCTCAGGGATCTCACCAGGCTGTCAATGACAGCTTTTCCATGTAAGGCATGGTGCCAGATTCCAGGAGGAACAGGGGATGCATGGAGATATAAGGGGCTTATAACCTGGTTAGGGAGTCATGACACACAACCATGAAGAGACCCCACTACCAGGCTGCACCAGGATACAAGACAAGAAAGAAAAAGATGCAGTAGAGACATACTAAGAAGCAGCCCTCTCTTCTTGGAAAAGTCAAGCAAAACTTGGAAATGAAGAGATCTGAGGGGGGCCTGGCAGATCGATAGAGTTGGGGTAAGGGAAAAGAAAGGCCTCTGTGTGGGTAACCCCCCCATCTAGGCACTGAGGAATGAGAGCTAAGCAGAACCCTGGCACAGTTAGGGCTTGAGGAATATCTCACTTTATAGTGTTACTACTCAGCTATTTCCTTTTATATAATCCTTTACATAATCATATATTAGTTTATAGAAATAGGGCTTGAAGTCTCCCTTTATATAATCCGCTATATATAATCATATAATAGTTGATAGTATGAGTGCCATGAGTGCCTGAAGAATATTTCCCTACATATATACCTATAATTATATCTTAGTTCATAATCGGAGGAATGCCTAGAGCAGACACAGTGCAGAGCATGAATTAAGGGAAAAACAGTTATACCAGGACAAGAATCCATGGCCCAGGGGCAGAGTTCAGTATAGTAAAGATACCCGCTGCATGGCAGGCTTGGAGCGAGAGCCACTCCTCCTGATAAAGGAGTTGTAGGACCTTGCTCCAGTTCTTGTGGAAGGCTGCCCTCAGAACTGCAATCCACCTTGGTGACTGTGAACTTTGTCAGCTCTTGCTACTGGGCTGCTTGAAAAGCATCTTCCCATAGAATCCATTGGAAGCTGCCAGAAGGTGGCAGTAACCTTGACAGCTCTGTCACTACTATGTAACTTAAAGCATCCTCCTATAAATCTTCTTAGAAGTAGTTTTCCCATAGATAGAAGTATTGCACACTTCACCCTCTTCATTTTGCACGGACCACCTTCAAGCCTCGGTGACCTAATGGGGGTGGACCCCTTACTGCACACGGCCCTTCCTTTCGTGGTAACGGGGCCCTTGCCTTCGTGGGAACGGGTCCCTTGCTGCGCGCTGTCCACCTCCTGGCCTAGGTGACCTAATGGGGGTAGACCCTATGTTTTATTGCTCACGACCCTATCACTATCCTTCAAGATGATTTCACTCACTGCCCTGCCCCCTAACCTATACACAATAAATATTCATGCTTCTGGACATTTGGGGCTCGCTCACCACCCTCGCCAGCCTGGCCTCACCGGCCTCGCCGGCCTTGCCTGACTCTGCTTATAGGTGGTGTGGCTCCCCGAGCCCAGCTGCATTTTCTTTGTACTTCTGTGTCCTGTCTCTTTATTTCTCGGATCCTGCACCTCAGCACAGCATAAGGCTCACCCCACGACCCTGTGGGGCACTCAGCCTTACATCTGGCTCCCAATGTGCCATACACTCTGCCCAAGTAACAGCCAGAACTTGACGTTCCTTGGGCAGGGCACCAGAAATATTGTCTTAGTTTGGGTTCTCCCAAAGAAGAGCTTGAACTAAGGGCTTGGGTACAGGTAATCCTGTACTTGGGAGGCTAACTCAGGAAGTGAGGGCATAGGGTAAGACAAGAGAGAGGAAAGCCATTAAGAGTGTGTGAAGTCCCTTCATTAGGCCTTGGGAACCTCTGAGAAAAGTACAGATTGCCCAAGACAAAAAGACTGGCAGGGTGATCAGTCCAAAGCATTTATTAGGAGAACTTAATGAGTGGGTTGCAGCATATCCTCACAACAGACAGTGAAAGAAAGAGTTGTTCTACCAAAGTATGTCCAAAACAAGGGGGTCAGGGTATGGAGTTTATGAGGGTTCAAGGACTTTGGCTCAGTGCCAGGGCCAGTTTCTTTCGGTGTTTTGGGCAACAACCTGAATACCTTTTCAGTGCCTGGTAATGTTCAAGGCTCTGGCTTGGGCTCAGGCCTCCAGGGGAAATGCAGCTGGCCAGGTGACAGAGCCATCAAGTTACTCTGTGTTTCTTTGTCAGGACACAGAAAAATAGTGGGGAAGCTGGGGACCCTACAAGGATCCTGGGCAGGAAAGCAGGGATTGTGTTCATTTGAGGGTTCCACTGTCAGTGAGAGTCTCAGCTTCCATGCAACTGTCCATCACAGCTGCAACTGAAATCAGAGCTAGGACACAGTGTACCAAAAGCTAAAGTCTTGATCCTGTCAAAGGACATCCCTGTCCCATTCACATCTCCTTCATGTCCATTAATTGGCAAAAGGGGAAAACTGAGAGAGGTCACTTAAGTGTGGCGGAAGCAGGCAGTTCTGGAAAATGAAGCCAGAGCAATGGGCCAGCCTGTCCCTTGACCAAGGAGGAAGGAGCAGGTAAGTAGGAAGGCCAGCGTCCCAGACAGGACCCTAATGATCCTGAACCCATGGATCAGGATCCATCCTCTCCTCACACCCTTCCTGGACACAGTTTCACCTCTCATTTTCCAAAGCCCTGCCATGCTGCCATCCCGCTTCCCCACACTCCGCAGGGGTTCCCTTTTCCTAATGCTGCAGCTTACGGCTTCTCCAGTAGGTGGCAGCATACACCGAGCCGCTCACAAAACGCAGCTTCTCAGAGCCTGAGAGCCGGAAACTGTCCCTAGAAATTCCCTCCATAGAAATACAGAAACACCAGAGGTCACATTTCATCCTTTTACATGGTTCCCATCTACCCTCACAACACATGCCATCACCAAAGGCATACAAACAAGCTCCAGTGGCTTTTGCCGGGCAATTCTTCCTCCAGGACCACATCTGGCCCCTCCTTCATCCCTCCCCTTGGACTTTGCCCTTCTTACTGGTCAGGCAGGGGGGCCAGAGTCCAGGCTTGACTCATTCCCACCTCATCCTGGGCTGAGATCTCAGGTTTGTAACAGAAAACACCACTGAAGCCCCAGCATAGCAGAGAACCACTCAGCCCAGAAGTTCCAGGGAAGAAGGAACTCTCCCGTCCACCATGGAGTATCTCTCAGCTCTGAACCCCAGTGACCTGCTCAGGTGACTGCTAACCCTCCGCTGTACCCCCCACCTTTAGGGGATATGGGTAGGGCAACAAAACTCCATTCAGCCCCTAGGAGACTCAGCAGTACCCTGCCTCTCCTGCTCCCCACACCACAGTGAGCTTATCAAGCTCCTGAGCCACCCACGGCCCACCTGCACTCCAAGGTCTATACCCCATCCCTAATCTGCAAACCATTCCTCCCTCACCAGCCCCCTAGCCACCCCCATCATGCCCTTTACACTCATCAAGCCCCTTCTTGCTTCTTCTTGACTTTTCTTCCCAACTACCAGGTCAGTATCTAGTATAAGCTCAGAGTTTGGACGGAGGGTCTGGACCTCAGCTCTGCCACCCCAGCGACCTTTCCGTGTCTGTGATCACAAGCGGACCATACGGAAAGGCCTGACAGCTGCCACCCATCAGGAACTGCTAGCCAAAGTAAGTAGGCCAAGTTCCTCGGTTCCTATAGCAGGGGCAGCCAAGGGGCTCGAGAACAGTGACAACTTGGGATGATGGAGCAGAGACGGCTGAGGTCACACAGCTGCCCCTCTTTCTGAGGGCTAAAAGCAGTGGGGTGGGCCTAATGACCTCCAGTCAATTTGTTCATTTTCCACAGTGAGGTTGTCTGTGGGAGCAGGGGAAGTAGTGGCTAGGGAGAGCTGGAGGGATGGAATTCAGAAGCCAGTATGGAAAGGCAATTGGTATGACAAATCAAGTTCAAATTCTGCCACTTTCTGTCAAAACCTCCGCTGTACCCTCCACCTTTAGGGGATATGGGCAGGGCAACAAAACTCCATTCAGCCCCTAGGGGATTCAGCAGTTCCCTTCCTCTCCTGTTCCCCACTCCACAGTGAGTTTGTCAAGTTGTTCAACTTATCAAAACCTCAGTTTCTTTATCTATAAAAAGGCAATAATACACCACCTCGTAGGGTTGTTGAGTCAGAGGATAATGTAGGTAAAATCCTCATACCTGGTACAGAGTAAGGACTCAAAAAGGTTAAACACTATTACTGAACACACTTCTGGAGAGCTCTGAGGGTGTGGGAAAGTGAGGTGCCGCACTGTAGGACAGAAGGGTGGACTTCATGAGAACCTGGCTTGCTTTCCAATTCCAAAACAGGAGTGACTTGGAGGGGAGCAAGGGGAGATGCCAGTGACATGGTAGGAGCAAAGAGGAACAAGGTCAGCCTCTAGCTAGGATCCCCCAACAACTGAAGAACACTGAGAGCAGTAGCCTTTAGGAGGGATGGCAAAGTCCCAGGAAGTCGAGGTGGGACATCAACCAATGTCTAGGCCCAACTGATGGATGTTGGGCAGCTAATGAGGGAAGGGGCATGGGGTAAGACCTGCCCTTCCTTTCTGCTTCTTGCCATTGGGCAGGCATTGGAGACCCTACTGCTGAATGGAGTGCTAACCCTGGTGCTAGAGGAGGATGGAACTGTAGTGGATAGTGAGGACTTCTTCCAGCTGCTGGAGGATGACACGTGCCTGATGGTGCTGGAGTCTGGTCAGAGCTGGAGTCCCATCAGGGTGAGGCCTATACTGGGGCTGCTTCCACTGCCCATCCTTTATAGCTCTCCCATTTGTCTAGCCTAACACTGATTCTGGGGACAGAGGTGCAGGGGGAGTTGCGGAATTGTCAAGGATGTCACACAATGGACAAGTCCAGGCCAGGGAGGGTCTGACCCACTGCTGATGGGGATTAATGGTGGGTGTCTGGTGTGAGGATCTACTGCACTGATGGGCATGTCCTACAGAGTGGAGTGCTGTCATATGGCCTGGGCCGGGAGAGGCCCAAGCACAGCAAGGACATCGCCCGCATCACCTTTGACGTATACAAGCAAAACCCTCGAGACCTCTTTGGCAGCCTGAACGTCAAAGCCACATTCTACGGGCTCTACTCTATGAGCTGTGACTTTCAAGGACTTGGCCCAAAGAAAGTACTCAGGTCAGAAATCAACATGTCATACTTCCCCATCCCCTACAGTCGGATAGTCCCCATCATTCCTCCTCCTGCACCCACCTAACCCTAGTTAGCTCTTGCTTGTGGAAAGTCCTCATCTCCCAGCTTGATAGCCTCCTCCCAGGTTTCCCGAATCATCTGATTTCCTCTTATCTCCGCCCTTCAGGGAGCTCCTTCGTTGGACCTCCACATTGCTGCAAGGCCTGGGCCATATGTTGCTGGGAATTTCCTCCACCCTTCGCCATGTAGTAGAAGGGGCTGAGAAGTGGCAGCAGAAGGGCCGCCTCCATTCCTACTAAGAAGGGCCTCTAAGCTTCTGTCCCCAGACCCATTCCAAGAGACACACTGCAAACACTGTGACAGCATCAAGTTTCAGGACCTGAAGACAGTACAGGCTAGATAACTTACCCAATTTCCCCACTGTCTTCTGACCCCCTTGTGACAGAACCTTTCAGCATAATGCCTCACATCCCAAGTCTATACCCTTACCTGAAGAATGCTGTCCCTTCCTAGCCACCTTTCTGCCTCCCACTTGCCCTGAAAGGTCACAAACCTATCCCCAGGCATCTTGATCTGAGCTTGTCTGCTGCTACATCTAATCCCCTACCAAAGCCTCCTGTCCTTAAACTCCCCAGCATACTCATGACAGCCCTCTCTGACTTTACCCTGAGATGTCTTCATACCCTTCCCCCAAAAATAACAAAAACATTTCAAATAAAAATATAAAATATTTACTACTAAGACTTTTGACTCCAACTTAAACAGGAAAGGGATGGGATGGATACTCCCTTTTGCCCTCCCCCATCAACACCCAGTCCCAGATCCAAAGCCTCAGTCTTCAAGTATAGAGTTCAATGCCCGCCTCCGCTTGGCCACCGCACCCTGCTGCTGTTCCCAAGCCTCTCGCCGCTTTAGGAAAGTAGTCAAGGCCACATTTCGAGCCACATGGTGGCCAAAAGCGTCTCTTATCAGCTCCTGGTTCTTCTCCCCTGTAAAGGGAATCACTCATGTTTAGTACCATCCGTGCTCAAAGACAGACTCTACCTGAGGTAAAGATCCCTCCATTTCCCGCAGACCCTGGGACTGCCACTGGGATAAAGTGAACACCTCACTTTCCAAAGAACAGAAGTCAGAGGGCGGGGTGAGGGCAGAGAACTGCACAATCAGTCAGCAGAAGGGAAGGGGAAAGTAGACTGCTAAGAACCCATGAGCAAAACCACTCTTTGGAACTGAGGACTGTTGAATTTCAGTAGACTCCCCCGCCACCCAGAGATCTGGAGTAAAAGAAGGGAAAGTCTGGAAACATCGAAGAGAGGGGCTGGTACTCACCCAACTCAGCAGCAATTTCCTTCCGGGCCCCCAAGGCTGCTCCACTCCAGATGGCATCTAGCACACGGCTGCCATGGCGACTACAGGCCAGGGCCACATATTGTCCCTGTATTAAGACAAACAAAGAAGGTTCCCCTAGCAAAGTCCACAAAAGTGTATTTTGGGGGCCTGCAAGGAGTGAATTTTCTGAAGAGTTTAGGGGCTGAGTTAAAATAGTCTAGGAACTATATAGCCTCTTTGCATCTGAAGGTATAGTACTGGAGAAGGTCATATTCTCTAAATGGATGATGGTGGGGAATCAAAGCAGAAGCCAGAAATCTAACCTTTAGGTTCTGCAGCACACGGCGGCGCTGCTTGCGCGTCACAGAGGGGCTGGTCAGGATGGTATCGAGCACATGAGAGCCAGCAGGACTTTGGGCCAGAGCCAGAAGTTGTAGTCCCGTCAAGGCACCCAGACTTCGAAGTACAAGACCAGGAGTAGAGAAGTGCAGCAGATGCTGCAGCAGTAGAGATCCAAGAACTGTCACTTCCCCCAAGGCCCTGGCTGAGGCTGTTTCTACCTGAGAACACAGAGATAGGAAATTAGGAGGCACCAACAAGCCAGGTGGATGAGCCCATCCCCAGGACATTGCCACCTCCACCTGGATGAAATCACCACACTCACCTCAGGAGTCAGAGGCTTGCTAAACCCTGGGAGGCCTGGCTCCCAATCAGTCACCAGCTTAGCCTCTTCCCTATCTCACCTGGTGCTCCGCGGGCACTGCCCCCTCCTCCTCCGTCAGTCCATAGTACACCTCATAAGCCATCAAAGTGGCAAAGAGAGGCACACAAGCCAATTGCCGGGATGAGGGCTCTGCACAGTGGAATGCCTAAAGGAGAAGACAAAATATGATGAACGTGGGAACTTCTCCATCCCTAACCTCAAACTCAAGGGAACACCTTCAGGAAAGGAAAGAAGGCCTAACTCCATAAGAATGTGAGCTCCATGACAGCAGAATTTCATGCCTTGCTGTATCCCCAGACTCTATCACATACAGAGGTTAATAAACATTTATCCCTTAAAAAAACTTCTGTCTTAGCTCTGGGAGACAATTATTATTCTAGGACTGTGAAATAACATTTGACCTCAGCCAGGCACAGTGGCTCATTCCTATAATCCCAGCACTTTGGGAGGCTGAGGCGGGATGATCCCGTTTGGTAATGGATCGTCTGAGGTCAGGAGTTCGAGATCAGGCTGGCCAACATGGTGAAACCCCATCTCTACTAAAAATACCAAAAAAACCCACAAAAACAAAAATTACCTGGGTGTGGTGGCAGGCACCTATAATCCAGCTACTTGGAAGGCTGAGACAAGAGAATCACTTGAACTAGGGAGGCAGAGGTTGCAGTGAGCCGATCTGGCACCACTGAACTCCAGCTTGGGTGACAGAGCGAGACTCTGTCTCAATAACAACAAAAATCATTTGGCATCTTTTCCCCCATTCCTGTAAGCTCCTTGGGCATTAGACTTCCTGAGTCCAAAGGTACAACAACTTAAGATTAGATAAATCCTAACTGGTAAGAGTTGGACTGATGGCATAAACAGATTATGAGTAATATCTACTTACCTCCAACAAGAGCTCTAGGACCTTGGCTTGGTAGGCCCCAACTCTGCGACAGGCCCCCACCAGGGCAATGACTACCCCTGGGTGGCCCTGAGCCAATACAGCTTCTAGGACAGGGCTCAGCTCCTCAAACACAGGGGACAGCTGATGGGAAACATGGGATGTGACTGTGGCATTCTGGTAATGGTAGACTACATTATTCAGAGAAATCTTCCCACTGAAAACAACTAAAAATGCTACATAAAAAGCAATGCCAGTATCAGGACTTTTGTTTGGATAGATAAGACCCAGGACAAGGAGCAGTCTTAGAGGTGCCACCTCACAGGAAGGAACTTTGAGTGGCTCTTCCCTATGTATAAGGGAGAACTAGGGGCAACGGGGGACTAAAATTAAACCTGCCCTTCCACTCTAACCCCCAATGCATGAGACCACAGGGAAGCCCACCTTGGTCCTATGCAGCAAGGGAAAAGAGAAGCTATGGCAACAGCTCTAGCACTCATGTGGACTTATAGCCAAGTACCAGAGTCTGGGTGGGCCATGGAACCTCTTGCTATAAACTTGAATGAAGCCAGTCTCTTGCTGGTCCTCATACGTGAGAGAAGCCAAAACAAATTCTCAATAGAAGGTAGGCACCTTTATCCTAAGCTCTGGAAAACCTCAAGGAATAATTTTTCAAGAGGAATGGCCAGCATAACGTCAAAAATACATAGAGGCAGGCACACCATAGAATAAGGTTCAATGATCAAGAATTAGCAGAAACAGATCCAGCCCAGGTTTTCAACTCACCAGTTCAGGGGTGGTGACTGCATCCAGTAAGCGCTGCAAAGGGAAGTTGGCAATGGGATGTGCAGCCAGGGTCTGCAGCTGCCCCTGCAAGTGCTCCTCAAAGAGGCTCTGGAGCCTTGGAGGCTCCAACACCAGCAGGACCTGTTCCAGGAGTCTGGAGCTCGTCTGATCTCGGAGAAATAGCAGTAGGGGACTAGGGACAAGAGGAGCATCAGGCAGTCTTAACTCCATTTCATGTAAAATCCAGTTGCACTACATCATCTCATTCATTTCACACAGCCCCACCAACTTTGGTCAATTCTAAGACCCGACCATACCTGCCATCTACTGAGGAACTGCAAGTACTCAGGTAACTAATCACAGCATTGCAGAGATGGGCACAAAACTGGGGTAGTTTGCAGTGTAAAACCTGTAAGGCCACTTGAAGACAGAAGCTGGAGATCTTATCAGTGATAAATACTGTGGAGAGAGGGCAAAAATAAAGCAGCTTTCCCAAAATCCAGACAACCTGCATAACCTCAAACTTTAGGCAAAAAGATACAGGGCACTACGTACACAAAGGGACTATACAAAGTGCTTTCAACGTCAAACCAGCCCAGGTTTGAAAAGAAAGAGGAATAACCTGACCCAAGGGCCTTGCTTGGTAACAATCACTTTCAGAAAAGTAGGTATGAGACCCTCCTACTTCCCTCCTTACCTGCAATGTCCTTCAGAAAGCAGGAGCTCAGGTCCTGAAGGCGATTCAAGAAGGTTTCAGGGACTTCAAAATCAGCTGGTTTACATTCCCAGGCTGGGGCCCTCTGTGCTTCTGAAGGAAGATTAAGAACATGTGCAGCAGGGAGATCACAAACTGCCACCCAAGAGAGAACAATTCCATAGATGAACAAGGATTCTGCTTGGATATGCAGAACATTTGAAGTACAGCTGAATGTCTCTTCTGGATGACTGAACTGAGACTACATTTCTGTCTTAATTTTTCCAAAAGCTTCAACCAGCTTCCCCATGGTCCACAGAAGACAGTTCAACCTCCTCAGCCAGGTATTCAAGGCATTCCAAAATCAAGTCTCATTTAAACTCTCTAACTTTGTTTCCTAGAGTTTTTCCAAATGTAGATGACAACCCAAGACTGTATCATGAAATCAAGTTAGTAATCTTGACTAGCATTCTTTTTTTAATGAACTAGAGCAGAATAAAGTTTGGAAAAGAAAAGGAAATAACAGAGTGGGCTGTATGTAGTAAGGGTACTGTTTTCTGAACTTCTTATTGAGTCCAGTACACACACATTTGTATGTTAAGTCATGCTTTAAAAAAAAAAAAAAAAATTGGCCAGGCGCCGTGACTCACACCAGTAATCCAGCACTTTAGGAGGCCAAGGCGGGAGTTTGAGACCAGCCTGATCAACAT
>NW_016108177.1:1709-14543 GCF_001604975.1 Cebus imitator | reverse complement strand
GTACATCCTTACCTCTGGGCCTCTGCACAGACTAATCTTTGGCCTGCTAAGCCCTGTTCAGATTAGGACAGGTCAAGCTAATTCTTCCAGGTCAAGCTCCCCCACGAAGACTTACTCTTCTATTTACTGTCTCCTTCTGAACTTTCTAAATTCTTCTTCCCACTAGGTCCATTTTCCTCTTGTAGTACTTACCAGATGATTGGGAACCACGGGGCCTGGCTCTCTCAGACTCCAGAACAGTCCCTCCTAACACCTGCAGCAGAGTTCTGAC
This sequence comes from Cebus imitator, assembly GCF_001604975.1. Classification (NCBI taxonomy): domain Eukaryota; kingdom Metazoa; phylum Chordata; class Mammalia; order Primates; family Cebidae; genus Cebus; species Cebus imitator. Next base: position 14,272 of record NW_016108177.1, on the reverse strand, counting down.
CACGAAGCTGCCATGTGTGTCTCCACAGTAGAAGAGAAAATCATCACACACCTCAGCGGCTAGTCCCAGGACCAGCTCCTCCAGGGTCTCCGTGGGACCATCATTCCCATCCTCCTCCTTCTCCTCCTCCTCCTCCTCTGCAGCACTTCCCAGCAATCGAGGGAGCTGTAGCAAAGCACTTTGCAATACATGGACCCCGCATCGGTGACAGGCCACAGTGCGCAAGTTGGAGCGCAGAGCAGCCCATACGCGACAAAGCGGTTTCAAAGGACTTAATCCCAACAGTTCCTGCAGCATCTCACTGCCAGTCCTGTTCGTGGACAAAGCTAGGGCCTGAGCCTCTACTTCCTTCATAATATTGTGCACCATCAGATCTGGAAAAGCGAAGAAAGAAACATTTTGAAGAAACTTAGTAGAGAATACAGTTATGTACCCTCACTTAACCAAAGATCGTGGGTTGGAAGCCTAGGAAGAGGACATGGGAAATGAAACTAAGTTCCCACGCCATGCCGACTCTAGAAAGTTTCCTTGCCTGCCCTGGATTTTATGCTCTTGGTGTAAAACTCGAAGTTGCTGCCTACCTCGTTCTTCCCCAGTCTCGGGAGCCTCTTTCAGTGCGGACAGCGCCCGGCGGAAATATCCCAGAGCTTCGGGGCTCAGGTGCGGGTGCGAATCTGGAGCCCGCTCCGAGAGCCCAACCGGAGGTGGCCGTGGTTGCCGCTCGCGGCCGGGTGAGGGACGCCCCGACCCCTTGGCCCCGCGCCCCCGTTTGCCACCAGCTGGGAACCGGCGCCCCACCTTGTGTGGAGAGCGCGGACCCAGCCCCATGTGAGCTTCGGGACCTGTCCGGCTGCAAAAGCTTCCTCGGCCGTGGACGGACCTTCAACGTCGCCAAGCGTGGGGCAGATCCAAACCGAGTTTAGAAAAACGGGCGCGCTCCTGGCGCAGCTACTACGTCATAGTTCCGCGCGACCCCAGGCGGACAGAGTGGGTGTGTCCCCCAGATCGCTCCACCTCCATTCGCAGATTTTCAACGTTGGCGCAGGACTATGCCCCTTCGCCCCCGTACAGAATCGCCTGGGTCCTTTTATGCAATCAATCCTTAAGCCCTGCCTCCTCGTCGCCGGCTCAATCCAGGCCAGAACCCGGACTTCCACCGCAGCCCTGCAATCTGTCCCAGTCGTAGTCACTTCGTTCCGCTCCTGCGGCCGGAATTAAAGTTCTCGGAACTACAAGTGTGTGACGAGCTAGTCGGCGCGAGGACCTCAGCGACAGCGCAGTTGGCAGGTAAGCGGCACACGCTCCTCCCACTTACGGCTTAGGATCTCCAGGCTTCGCGCTCATCCCCGGCCCGGAAGCCGCGCCTCTGGCTCGGCCCAGACTGGGTCAGGCCAGGGTCCGGAGCTCCGGATAGCCCAGGACTCTGCGTGGACGCGCCCCGAGGGGCTGCTGCGCCAGATTCCCGATTCAGGCAGCAACACTCAGAGGGTCGCAGTAGTAGTTGTCCACCTCTAGACGGTCAGCCCCTTTTTCACTCCCTGGGCCTCCCAAAAGTGACAGTCATCCTTGCCCTCAGGCCCGCACCCACTTGTCCGCCTCTGACTCCTCTCCCCTCAAAGGATTCTTACCTTGGCTTCTCCTCTTACTCCTAGTGAGGTTCCCCCCTACCCCCTAACACGCACACACAGTCTACAGGCTTCCCTCAGAGCAAGTCTTTGCTTCCACAGACCTTCCGCCATTGCCTGAGTCATGGCAGCTCCCATGAAGGGCCAAGTGTGTGTGGTGACTGGTGCCTCCAGGGGCATTGGCCGTGGCATCGCCTTGCAGCTCTGCAAAGCAGGTGCCACAGTTTACATCACTGGCCGCCATATGGACACCCTTCGCGTTGCTGCTCAGGAGGTGAGCGCTTCTACAGTTGCAGAAACCACCCGAGAGAGCCCTTCCACTTAACCGATCCCTCTCCTAATCCCTTACCTGAAACTATGCTACTACTCAACAAGACGTGAATATTTATTCAAAGCAGAAATTTAAAACTCCATAAATAACTTCAGGTAAGGTAGAATTTTGCCCCCAAGTAAGTTTTATGAAAAAACTTTGCGTTTGAGCCAGGCATGGTGGCATGTGCCTGTAGTCCCAACAGCTACTCCGGAGGCTGATGCGGAAGGATCACTTAAGCCTAGGAGTGGAGCTATGATCACGCCACTGCACTGCAGCCTAGAGGACAGAGGGAGACGCTGTCAAAACAAAAACAAAAACGAAAAAAAAACCTTGTGTTTGAGAGCAGAGATTTTGAATTTCAACTAAAGGGTTGTGGACCTGTGCTTTCCTCTATTTTAGGCAAGACTTTATTGAACTGTACATTTTTTACTTATTTACTAGACTTCAGTTAAGGAAATATTTGAGTACCCATGATTTACTAGAGATTGGGTAAAACACTGAAGTTACCAAGTCTAATAAGATCTAATTTATGCTCTTCAAAGATTCAGTCCATGGCGGAGTACAATGGCTCATGCCTGTAGTCCCAGCACTTTGAGAGGCTGGGGCAGCAGGGTCACTTGAGGCCAGCAGTTGGAGACCAGCCTGGGCAACGTAACTAGACTCAGCCTCTACAAAAAAAGTGTTTTAAATTATTAGCTGGGCATGGTGGCCTGCACCTGTAGTACCACCTACTTGGGAAGCTGAGGCAGGAGGATCACTTGAGCCCAGGAGTTCGAGGTGGCAGTGAGCTATGATTGCACCACTGCCCTCCCGCCTGGGTGATAACAAGATCCCCGTATCTAAAAAAAAAAAATACAAATTAAAAATGAAGATAGATTCCAACAGGAAGTCAGGGGCAGAAAGCAGTCCTTTCAATGTTATGTGAATATGATAAATTATAAGAGGGAGATATGCACAGAATGCTCTAGGGTGTTGGGGAGCATCCAGATGACATAGGGGATGGCTAGGGAAAGTGGCTTAGGAAAACACCCTGGAGGAGGTAGGTGGTTCTTGAACTGAGTTTTGAAAGGTAGGAGTTAGGTAAAGGAAATTAGGAAAAGCATTCCAGCAGAGGGAGCTCCATAAGCATAGGGTCAGTGGGTGAAAGCGTAGATGTGAGATATTGCAAGGGAAGAGTAGTGTGTGAAAGGCTGGAGAGGAAAGAGCAGGTCTTGGAAGACCCTGGTAGAGAACTCAGGCTTTCTTCTCTAAGAGGTGGTGATCCAGTTAGAAGATTTTGAATTTTGTGTTTTAGATAGTTTGTGCTGGCTGGATTATGAAGAATTAATTTAAGCCAGACAGACTGGAGGTCAGGTGAGTAGTTGGGAGGCATTGAGGTAGTTCAGGCAAGAAGGGTAATAGGATGGGACCCAGAGCATAAATTTGGAGAATAGGAGGATTGTTCTTGGATAAGGGACTCTTCTTCCTCTGAAGTTGGAGGACTGGGGGCATTTGTAGAGAGTGAGACAGACCAGGAAGTAGAAATCATTCATGGCTGATAGCTTTAGTTTTTTTTCAATTACCAAGCAGGCACATTGGTGGTGTGAGGGTAAGAGCTGGGACTGAGTAAAGGTTCTAGGTGAGTGGTCAAGGGTGGGAGCTAAGGACATGAGAGATGTAAATGACCACAACATGGAAAAAGATGGTTACTCATGTCTCAAGAACAGCCTCCGTGCTCCACTTGTTCTTACCCTCTACTTGCAGAGTACAATGCTTTGCACATGGTGGGCCTCAGTAAATGTTTGCAGATTGTTAAAACTTAACATCTCTATTCACCTTGCTTTGGGGTAGGTGGGAGGGCCTATCATTCTTGAAACTACTCAAACAGACACCAGAGGGCAGCATTGCTTGCCATGTTGTCTCTGCAGCTGGCTCTCCTAGGATTATCTTCTCAGTTCTCAGCCCACTTTTGGCTGGGGGAATTTTGTCATGACTCACATTCGTGTGCAAATGTGAGTTCATATCACCTGTCTTACTCCAGGCACAATCCCTTGGGGGACAATGTGTGCCTGTGGTGTGCGATTCAAGCCAGGAGAGTGAAGTACGAAGTCTGTTTGAGCAAGTGGAACGGGAACAGCAAGGGCGTCTGGATGTGCTGGTCAACAACGCTTATGCAGGGGTCCAGGTACCCTTTGAACTTTGGTCCCAGCTCCAATTTTCTGACCACCCCCTCTAACCCCTGCATCTTCATCCCCACTCATTGTCCCTTTCATTACCCAGCCCCTCACACCTCCCTCCCTTCAGATCATTCATCACCCTCCCTGTGCCTTCCAGATGATCCTGAACACCAGGAATAAGGCATTCTGGGAAACCCCTGCCTCCATGTGGGATGATATCAACAACGTCGGACTCAGGTGGGTGCTCCACTGCCAGGACCCCGGGTTCCCTCACTCACTTAAGCCAGCTCAATGGCCAGACCTTTCCTGTATGCCCTCTCCTTTTCCCTCTGGCCTCCCCCATCTTTCTTCTCCCTTCTGTTCCATTTGTCCCACTTATCTCTGGAGAAGTTCTATCCAGGTGAGCCTGTACCTGAGAATATCAACTCCTGCCTTGTTTCTGTCAGTTATTTTCATTGGAACAAGCCCTTGGCCTCTCTCCTGCTGCACTCACTGCCCATCCAAATGCAAGACCCAGAAGAAAGGGAGCCACCTCTTCTCAGTAATGCACACAGCCTGTAGTGTATACTTTCAAAATGGTTAGAGGAAGGAGAAGAGGAGAAGACCAGGAGAAGCTTAATAAGAAAGAGCGAACACCAACACTCTAGTCCCCACATCCACATCCCACACTGACAGGCAAGGGCATTCCTGGGTCAGAGGTGGGAGGCCAGGGGTGTCACTGGGTTACACTGGGTCATCTAGCGCAGGACTGAAATGAAACACAGCATTTAGAATTCACCCAGCATAATGCACAGGTTATGCCTCTGTTACTGTTGGAATGATGTTACGCTCTCGTATAATCAAACCATGCCTGATGGATGTGATCAGTCACCTGTGAGAGTAACCACAGGATTATCGGCAATCTGTGACTAAAGCACGTAAGAACACCCACTGCTCCAATTTTGGTACTCTGGTGACAATCCCAAGGAAGCAGGATTAGAAAGCAATCGTGATATCCAAAGTGGAAGGGAGATCATTAGGACAGAGGAGGATGGTCAGGCCAAAGGCAAGAAAGGAAAACCCTGAAACCTGGAAATTGGCCAGCGTTCATGGTCGTAGCCTCCAAAGAGAGGTGCCTTCTACATCCTCATCTCTTGCTGGCCGGTGTTTTGACCCTGAAACAGAGATTCAAGGCAGAAGCCCAGATCCTGGACCTTGGGCCCTGATAAATTATCCAAGGTAAAGGCCCTGTAGTGAGCCCTGACAGTCCCCCAGCACCTCCTACCCACCCATTCCCCATGCATGTTTACTGCCTATCCTCTGCATTACCTTGGGCTGCGCTTTTCCTTAAAACTGTAACTCTATTTGTTTTCATTTGGAAGGTCCTAACTCTTCCCCATGCAAAAGAAATTTATTTCTGGTTACCAAGTTATGTGTGTGTTACTTTTTCTAGATATGGAAAAAAATCTGAAGACCAGTATAATCTTATTCCCCTCAATGCCATCTCTTGCTCCCTTGCCTGATATATAGCTACTATTAATAGCCTGCCATATAGTCTTTCAGATTTTTCATGTCAATACCTCTTATTCTTTTTAATACCTGTTCATATTCTGTTGGGAGGAGATATGATCATTTATTTCTCTAATTCCTTATTTGTTGCAGCAGTGGAATTCTTAGATCAAAGAATATGTACTTCTCTTAGGTTATAGAGACTGTGGGAAAAATGGAAAGAAAGAAAGAAGAGGAAAAAAGGAATATGTACTTTTTAAAGATTTAATAAATATTATCAAGCTGTCCTCCAAAAAGACCCCACCAATTTTTTATCTCAAGACAATGAAGGGGAATATGTGTTTCCCCATGTCCTTTACCAGGCAGTGTCAGCTCATGCACTCAGGCCAGCTTTGCCACTATGATAAGCCGAAAATATATAAAAGTGGTTTTAATTCATACTTCTTCCACTATTTGTCAGGTTAAGCTTTTTTTCCCCTTTGTTTATTGGCTCTTTGTTCTTTTGCAAATCATCTTTGACTTTTGCCTTAATTTATAAGAGATCACTGTGAAACAAATGCCTTTGGCATATATTTTATAAATATTATTCCCAATTTATCACTCATTTTTCACATGCACGCTCCCCCCTGCTCTTTTCTTTCTTTCTTTTTTTGTGGTGGAGTCTTGCTCTGTTACTCAGTCTGGAGTGCAGTCTCAGCTCACTGCAGCCTCCACCTCTGTGGTTCAAGCAGTTCTCATGCCTCAACTTCCCAAAGTAGCTGGGACTACAGGTGCCCCCCTACCGCACCTGGCTAATTTATGTATTTTTAGTAGAGAATGGAGTTTCACGATGTTGGCCCGGCTGGTCTCAAACTCCTGACCTCAAGTGATCCACCCACCTCAGCCTCCCAAAGTGCTGGGATTACAGGTGTGAGCCACCATGCTCAGCCTCCTTGCTCTTTATATATACAGAAATATACATGTATGTTTGTATTTGTGTGTGTATCTGTCTGTTTTAATTTTAAGAAGTCAATCTGTCAGTCTTTTATAGTTTCTATCTTGGTACGATGCTAAGAAAAGCCTTTACCACCTCAAGTTTATAAACACATTTGATCATGTTTTCTTTCAGTACTTTTGTGTTTGCATTTTTTATATTTAAATATTTGATCCTTTTAGGCTTCATTTTAAAATAATAAATGAGGCAGAGAACCACTTCCCCCAACTCAAATAACTGGTCAGTTGTCCCAGATGATTCATCTTTCCTCATTGATTTGATAGGTTTCTTTTGTAATACATTGCATTCTCACATACGCTTGTATTAATTATTCACTGCTTTGTTTCATTGACTTATCAGTCTATTGTTACACCTGTACTGAATTCTTTTAACTATTATGTCCTGTACATTTTATTTTTTTTTTTAGAGATGGGGACTTGCTATGTTGGCCAGGCTGGTCTCGAACTCGTGACCTCAAGCAATTCTCCCTTCTTAGCCTCCGAAAGTTCTGGGATTCCAGGCATGAGCCACCGCACCTGGCTTCTGTGCATTTTAATATGGGTGACAGCCAGAGTGGGGAAAGCAATCCCCCTCACCCATAATACATTAATCCTTTTTTCAGAATTTTTCCTGGCTTTTCTTTTTTTTGAGAGAGAGTCTCACTCTCTCTGGGAAGGGCAAGGGGCTGAAGCATTCACAGGAGTGCAGTGGCACAATCGCAGCTCACCGCAACCTCCACCTCCTGGGCTCAAGAAATCCCCTTGCCTCAGGCTGGGACTACAGGCACACACCACCACACCCATCTAATTTTTGTATTTTTAGTAGAGATGGGGTTTCACCGTGTTGGCCAGGCCTCTGTTGAACTCCTGAGCTCAAGTGATCTGCCCCCCTTGGCCTCCCAAAATGCTGGGATTGAAGGTGTGAGCCACCACACCCAGGCTTTCTGGCTGTTCTCACATTTGTTCTTCTCATTGAGCTTTAGAATATTTTGTCAATTCCTCTAAAAGGCCTTATTGAGATATAATTTGAGTGAATCTATGGATTGATTTACATAGAAATGATGTTTTACATGTCAGTTCTTACTTTTGATTTTGTCTGTTCTTGTTCTGTCATGCTTTTATAGTTTTTCCATGTAGACCCTGTACATTTCTTAAGTTTTCTCCCCCTGAACAATTTCATTTGTAATTGCTGTTGTGACAGAGCTCTTGCCTTCCATTTCATCTTTTAAAGATTACTGTTTCTCATCTGTCAGTGGTTATTTTGACCAGTTTTCCTCTCAGAATATGGCCTCAGGCCCCTAATTCCTCAGGTCACTACCCTGCCCTATGTAGCCTTCCTAGCAGACAACCACCACCAGAAGGCAGGGGAAGCTGCCAGAGGCTGTGGCGCCCAGCCCAGCACTAACATGGTTCATGCCTTCTTCCCTCTCCCCACCTTCTAGAGGCCACTACCTTTGCTCAGTATATGGGGCGCGGCTGATGGTACCAGCTGGCCGGGGGCTCATTGTGGTCATCTCCTCCCCTGGAGGCCTGCAGTATATGTTCAACGTCCCCTATGGTGTGGGCAAAGCTGCGGTGAGGACCCAGTGGCATAGGAGCTAAGGAGGTAAAAGACAGTGATGGTACCTATAGCTCAGGAGGTGCAGTCCCCAGTGGTCCGAATGGTAAGGCTGGCTCCTTGCAGCTCCTCCTCTGCCTCATCCATGGACAGTTACTTTGCTTGGGCTCCTTTCAGTTGGCTATAATAAGCATCACACTGGGGAGGGTGGGCAGCTGAGACCTTGGGGATCCTGGGAAGGGCAAGGGGCTGAAGCATTCACAGTAGAAGCAAAGAGGGCAGGGGAGGAAAGTGACATGGCTAGGTGGCTCTTACCCTGCCTTCCACCTCTCCACAGTGTGACAAGCTGGCTGCTGACTGTGCCCACGAGCTGCGGCGCCACGGGGTCAGCTATGTGTCTCTGTGGCCAGGGATTGTGCAGACAGAACTGCTGAAGGATCATATGGCAAAGGAGGAGGGCCTGCAGGATTCTGTGTTTAAGCAGGTTGGCAAGGGGAGGGCAAAGGAAACAGAGAACACAGGGGAGTCAGCCTCTCCATCCTCAATGACAAGACAATAACAAGAGCAGATACTCCCACCCACCAGGTGCTTACTGTGGCAGGTGCAGGGCTGAGCATGCAACACACGTTATTTCCTTTAATCCTATAAGGGATATACTAGCTTCATTCTACAGATGGCAAAACTGAAGCCAGAGAAGTTAAGAAACTTGTTGAAGGTCACATACGTTGTAAGTGGAAAGGCTGTCTAGCTCCAAAGCCCATGTACTTGACCCCCACACCAGCTAGCCTAGAAGGTCCAAACACTATCTGGCACTACTAGATCCTTCCACTTAGCAAAGACAGCAGGTCCTGGTGGCAGGGTACAGGGCTCACCTAGATGTGAGGAGGAGTGGCTCTGGCACCTGCCAACACTTTAGGTCCTATAGGCCCTCCTTGAGGTCTTTGACCTTTTTCTTTGGTCTTTGGTCTCTTTCTCCTGGAACAGAAATTGAAACAGGGAGGAGACTTGGGCAATGCTCTTGGAAATTAACTCTTCACTTCTCTGCCCCTGTGTTTCAGTTCAGATCAGTCTTCTCATCTGCGGAAACCACAGAAATGAGTGGCAAATGTGTGGTGGCTTTGGCAACAGGTGAAGTTTGGGGGCAGCTGGTAATAAGACAGGGCACGGAGGATGTGTAGGGCGGTGGCATCCAGTGCCCAGATCCAGCTCAGGAGTTGGTTGAGGAACATGTCATTCTTTTCTCTGCTTTTTGAGGCCCAAGAGGTCAGGATTCCCAGTTTGAGGTCTGGGAGCCTTAAGAGTGAGCTCCTGGGAAGTGTGGAAAAAAGCCCGGGGCCCAAGAGTCTACCTAGGTACGGAAAGAAAGAATTCCCCTGGGCTCCTGAGTCTGTCTCAGCAATGCCCTGTCCAACTGGGCCCAAACCTTGTCAGTCTGCGCACTCCCCTGTCCGCCATATCCACCTATCTGTGTGTCTGCAGACCCCAATATCCTGAGCCTGAGTGGTAAAGTGCTGCCATCCTGTGACCTTGCTCGACGCTATGGCCTTCGGGATGTGGATGGTGAGGACCCTGGCTCAGCAGCCAGCTTTGACTGCTGTTCCTTCTGTTCCCTGCCCACTCCTCCCTTGGTCTCTCAAGACAAAGTGAAGGTATCTGAGGAGTGGGAAATGAGAATCTAATCCTCCTTTCGTTCCTAGGCCGCCCTGTCCAAGACTACTTGTCTTTGAGCTCTGTGCTCCCACACGTGTCCAGGATGGGCTGGCTGGCTTCCTACTTGCCCTCCTTCCTCCGTGTGCCCAAGTGGATTATTGCCCTTTACACTAGCAAGTTCTAACCCTCCTGATCTGACACCATGTCTTTGCTTGCATTCTCATTTGGGCTGGGTGGTTGGTCCTATCTCAATGAAACAGCAGACTTTCTTGCCTACCCATACCCTTGATATGAAGAGAAGGCCTCTGCTGTGTGTCCGTGGTGAGTTCTGGGGTCCTCCTAGGTCCTTTCTTTGTGCCTTGGTTTTCCTTGTCCCTTCTTTTTACTTTTTGCCTTAGTATTGAAAAATGCTCTGGGAGCTAATAAAAGTCTCATTTCTCTTTCAATGTGTTTTTGACTGCTGACTCTGTGCTCAGCAACATGTTAACTATTTGGGAAACTCAAAAACATATAAATATGAAGCTTCTCAAGGGGTTCTGCTCCAGGACAAGACCCCTTCCCTCCAGACATGTTCCTGCTCTTCCCTGCAAGACCTGTTTCCCATGCCCCAGCTGAGGAGCAGAGTCACTCCACAGCTAGAAGGCGCACACCCAGTCTAACACTGGTTTTCTACCCCTATTCCACCAGCTCTTCAGAGATGCCTGCTACCTTCTAGCTGAGCCTGATCTCTGGCTGAGGCCCAGTCCAGCAAAGGCAGATTCCTTGGTGTTTATGATTTCCTAGAACTTGGGGAGAAGGTACTGCCTGAATCCAACTGAGGGACAGAGGAATAGCTGTGACACAAATGACTCTCATCCTTCCTCTAGGGATGGTACTACCTGAATTGCTTTCTGCAGAAGTAAATGCATGAGCCCTACAGAGCTACCTTGCCTGTTCAGGGGACTGTCCCAACCTGAAGCAAGGCAATGGGATGTGTTCCCAAGAGGAACTAAGGGCTGTTCTGAGGGAGCCTTCTAGCCAACACTGTAGATAACCATCCAAAGTGATGGGATGGCTGCCATACATCAGAGAAGCAGTAATCATTTTACTTATGTAAGATCTTCATAGTGAGAGCTGAGGCTTCCCCAGGCTGCCCACAAGGTCTTCAGAAGTCTTCCTGTGGCTTGCTGGGGACCATCCCCGGTTACTCTTCCAGTGGTGAGTGGAGTGGCTCACCGGCTTGTGGGAGCTGCTGATGTACATCTCTTCTAAGTCCTCGTTGAGTGACTTCATATGGTGTCTTGAATCAGCCATGGCAAGAGTACATGTCCCATGGAAGTCCACAAATGGTACCAATCAGGGCTTTCTTTTAGAGAGAGGGCTGGCTCATCAGTATGTGACTGGTATAGAACCTTTGGAACCGTGTACCTAAATGCCGCCATTTGCTCTGGCAGCTAATTAAGATCACAGTGATCAGATTTCCTCAGCACCTGCTCACCCTCTTCCACTTACCAACTTATATTCCTATTATCCCCTGAGGTTGGTGAGGGGGCAGAGGCAGTTGTCTATATGGTATAAAAAGAAGATAGGCATCAGGACCACCTCCAGCCTTCCACAGCCCATCATTAAAAGCCACCAATGGGGCTGGGCACAGTGGCTTACACCTGTAATCTCAGTCCTTTGGGAGATTGCAGCAAGTGGATTGCTTGAGCCCAGAAGTCTAAGGCCAGCCTGGGCAACATAGGGAGACCCCATTTCTACAAAATAATTTTTAAAAAATTAGCTAGGTGTGGTGGAATGCACCTGTGGTCCCAGCTACTCAGGAGGCCAAGGTGGGAGGATTTGGTGAGCCCAGAAGTTTGAGGCTTCAGTGAACCATGACCATGCCACTGCACTCCAGCCTGGGCAACAGAGTGAGACCCAGTCTCAAAAAAAAAAAAAAAAAAAAAGAAAAAAAGGAAAACCAAAAAAAAAAAAAAAAAAAAAAAAAAACCACTATTGGAACAAAAACCTTATATGATGTCACTGTCTCCTAAAGTCTCAAGATACGAGAGAAGCATGGGCTTCAAAGTCATATCAACTATCATACAAATCCTGACTCTACCACTTTGAGAATTAAGTGAAATAATATATGTAAAGCACCAAGCAATACATAACCACTGAAATTGTCAATTCTTTCTCTCACCAATAAGTCTAACAGCCTGCTCTGCACCCGGCACCATTCTTGGCTTCAGGATAGAACAGAGAGCAAGACAGGCCAGGCCCCTGCCCACAAAAACTTTCATTTCAGCCATGGAAGATTTTAGAAGTCATCTAGACCTTCCATTTATTGAAGGCAGTGAGTGAACTGGGGCTCCAAAAGTCCATAAGATGTGAAGTTAGACCTCAGTCCTGGTATCCCAAGAAACCAGAAGGAGCAGTGTTCTTCACGGCAGCCCACTGTGCTTCCCTCTGACAAGGTTTCAGTCATCTTAGAAACATAAGCCACAGAGTACACCACCCAGGGGAAGGGCACATGCACAGTCACTTTTGATTGAAGATGGAAGAGATTCAGGATGTGAGAAGCCTGACACTAGAGAGCACTAGGACATTTCAGGGAATCAATACTCATTCAAAAACTTTGTTTTTTGGAACTGCCCAGCACCATGCAAGATACCAGGGAACACTAGTTGAATTTGGTGAGATGGGTGCTACAGTAAGGTTTACCCAGAGTGCCCTGAGGACACAGGAGGAAGGAAGCAGCACCACTGGAGAAGTTAGGAAGGGGCGAGACTAAGCAGACTTGTAAAGGATGGGCATGGGGTGGGGGTGGAGGGTTTTTT
>NW_016108177.1:0-1427 GCF_001604975.1 Cebus imitator | reverse complement strand
TCACCATGTTGACCAGGATGGTCTCGATCTCTTGACCTCGTGATCCACCCGCCTTGGCCTCCCAAAGTGCTGGGATTACAGGCTTGAGCCACCGCGCCCGGCCTTCTTTTTTTTTTTTTAAGGCAGGTACTAAGACACAAAAGTGGCAGAACAGCTAGAAGTTTGATGTGGCTTACATTTAGATTCAATATGGAATACACTTCCAAAGAGAGTGGAGTAAAGATATGTGATTGACAGTTAAATTGTGTGTGGTAGGTTTCCACTGAGGATCCACCTTCAACCCTAAATGATTTATGAAGTACCCCCAGGGGAGACCAGTAAGCGAGGTTGGTAAAGCAATCACGAGCACCCTCTCAGCCTCAGAAAGCAGCTTTTGCATACTGTGAGCGAACAGCTTTGGAGTGTAAGGCCTCAGAGTAGTTCCAGCTTGGGACAAGGTTTTCCTGGGCTTTTATTCCCACCAACACAACGACCATCACATGGTGCTTAGTGACCATGGAGCAGTCACTGGGTACACTGCCACCCAGGGCAAAGCTGTCCTCCAAGAAGGGCTGCGGCTGCCAGCCTTGAAAACATAGAGTGGGGAACAGGCATGGTGGCTCATGCCTATAATCCCAGCACTTTGGGAGGCTAAGGCAAGTGGATCACTTGAGGTCAGGAGTTCGAGACCAGCCTGGCCAACATGGTGAAACCCCATCTAGCCTGCGTGGTGGTGCACACCTATAATCCCAGCTACTCAGGAAGCTGAGGCAGGAGGATCGCTTGAACCTGGCAGGCAGAGGTTGCAGTGAGCCGAGATCGCACCACTACACTCAAGCCTGGATGACAGAGTAAGACTCCATCTCAAAAAAATAAAAAATTAAAAAAGAAAGCACAGAGTGGGATGTCATGCACAAAATATGGAAAAAGTCCAGGGGGGATCTGGGCAGAGCATTAACACTGTCAGCTGCAGGAGGATTTAAGCAGAAAATTATCAGATTTGAATTTTGGAAGTTCACTGGGGCTCAAGTGCGGGGAGGATGCACCAGAGGGAGGAGAGAGGCAGGCACAGAGGAGTGACCAGAAGGCTTGCCCAGTATCAGTATCCCTGGGATGTGATGTAGTGAAGCTGTGGGCAGATGAGGGATTGTAGGAGGCAGTCAACAGGGACCTACGACTAGCGTGGGACTGCGGTGGTGTTATCCCTGGCTTGAGAGATGCCATGAAACCAGCAACAAGCACAGAGAAAGAATGTGCCTGAGCAGTGAAGGAGAAGCTGGTTTACCAGACATAGCGCTGGTGGGGCACTGAGGGCCTGACCGAGATCCAGACTGCCCCCTCTGGAGCAAGTCAAGGTTCTTGGCTGGTCCCTGAGGATGCTTAATTCCTCAAAGGAGCCCAGGGAGAGAAGAGATTTTTGTTTTGCATTGTTACTTTTTTTTTTTTTT
>NW_016108176.1:267128-275285 GCF_001604975.1 Cebus imitator | reverse complement strand
GGCAAAGCAGCCGCGCGGGGCAAAGCAGCCGCGCGGGGCAAAGCAGCGGCGCTGGCCGGCGCTGGCCGGCACAGCCGCGCTGGCCGAAACAGCCGCGCTGGTGACCGTGGAGCACCTCTGTCCGGGAATTTCCTAGTGTGTGGGCAATAAAAACACGGCGTCCACTCACCCTCTGCGCTTTCACTGGGAGCTGCAATCCTGAGCTGTTCCTAAACGGCCATCTTGGATCACCCCCTCACAAATTTGATTTTTTAAAAATATCTGTATGAAGAAGAAAAAACAAAATTTATTATAAATTTTTAAATGCTCTACAAAATTGGGTTTTATTTTAAACTCATTTTAATTAGAGTATAGTTTGTTAGTTTTATTTCTTTCAGTAGTTCACTGTTTCTTCCAGGATAACATAAGCACAAGAGAAAAATATATTTTGATAATACAGTACGCATGTTGTAGGCAATTAGTGATTCTTGTTTGTGACTTTGCTTAGAGCTTTAAAATCTGATTCTTGGTCATTACTTTGTGGGGATTAACAAATTTTAGAAATTTTTTTACCTCTAAGTCAAGCCCGACTTACAGCTAGTAGATGTAATAATTGTATTATACATCACCCTTTTACCTTTGGTCATTGCCTTCTTAATATGTGTCATCTTTGTTGTATTTTGCCCAGTTTTGACATATTTTATGCATCATTTATAAATATAATGTAATACAATATGATGTATTTGCATTTTCTTAAATGTGTACAAATACTCCTGGTTAATTTGATAAATACTAGCTGTGTCCCACAGATGAGGATGTAGTTTAGAGAAGTTGAATGACTGCTCCTAACACTCAATGAGGGTTTTTAATTGTTATTTGTTATCTCCTTTCACACTTGTATGCCCCTTCTAGAATGCTTTCATGAAACTTAGGGAGACAAGGGAAGCTGGGCCAATAATATCTCTCTATATTTACTATGCTGTTGTGTACTAAATAATAAAGAGTTAAAGTATATTTGTAGCATTAGCTGACAATCTTTTGAACAAGAACAGTACTCAAATAGATTAGAGCAGAAGTTGGCAATTTTTTTTCTATAAAGAGCTAGATAATAAACATTTCAGACTTTGGGGACCATATGGTCTCTGTCTCACTACTCACTCTGCTATTATAGCATGAAAGCAGCCATAGATCATATGTAAATGGAAGAGTGTGGCTCTGTTCCAAAAAACCTTTATTTACAAAATCAAGCAACGGATCTGATTTGATTTTGGTTTTAGGGCTATAGTTTGTCAACAACTGGTTTAGAAGTT
This sequence comes from Cebus imitator, assembly GCF_001604975.1. Taxonomy (NCBI): domain Eukaryota; kingdom Metazoa; phylum Chordata; class Mammalia; order Primates; family Cebidae; genus Cebus; species Cebus imitator. Next base: position 273,996 of record NW_016108176.1, on the reverse strand, counting down.
GGATTCTCATGCTGTTTTCCAAGGCAAATTTCACTGGCATTCAAATCAGAACAAAATTTTATGTAACAATTATTTTCAGGTTATTCAGTGATACATGAAAATCAAATGTTTATAACTGAAAATTGATACATACTCTAATGGCTAGAAACTAGATTACCTGTGCATTTAGTAATAAATTAATAGAATGCAGGACATATTGGACCAAAGGATAGTGGAGGTTCAAGTTGATAAATGTTCATGTAAAGTTATAGATAATTTGAATATGTGACAAATCTATTTTGCATAAGATGATTGTGTATTCAATAGAACTCATTCAGATATGTACTACTAAGTTGGTAAATTTCAACTTGAACATAGATACTCAACTCTGAATGCACATCTGAAGTCTCTAGGAAGTTTTAAGAATCACAGATAGAGCACTTTCACTTATGATCATGGCAGAATAACTGATGGTAAAATTATACCCTACCTGGAACAACTGAAAATTAGACAACATATGTGAAAATACTCTTTTCAGACTTGGACAACGAACAGTGAAGGATCTCTAAAGGAAGGAAAGGAATGAGGTGAGCCCTATAATAGCCCTATGTTTTTCACAGAGGCTGTTAACTGGACTCTGGCAGAGGGAAGGTGATCCCAACCTGAGAACAATGGACTTTCCAGATTTAAGAGACAGAGATAAAAGCTTTGAAGGCTAAAATGGCTGCAATTTGTTGGATAGAGTACCAGAGCAGAAAAAGTTCTGCACTGAATGAGGCTTATGAATGAGAATTGGGGTCATTTTGAATATTTGGCTGAATAAGTGTCATATGTATAAGGTGACATTCCATAAGGTCAGACAGAGAACAGCTATCAGAAGCTATAAACTGGACAAGTTCCAAAGTTTACATGAAGTTTGGGCATCACTATTGATCAATCTGAGTGTTCAGTAGAGACCCCAGAAAGGCCACATTACAGGAGGAAGTGTATCCTAGCCCTAGAATAAAAGCTAACCTAGACCCATCGTAACAAAGCTTAGAAAAACATCTCAACAAGAAAATGCTGATAAACAAGTACATAAATGTCTAAAATGAAATTCAGTAGTCTTTCAAAGAAAACAACAAAATCTAGATAGTTGACAACATTAATATTCATAATTTCCATCATTATCCACAATTACTAAACATGCATGTAGCAGGAAAATGTGGTTCATAACTAGGAAAAAAATTAGTTATGAAGATTCATAATTGACAGAGATGATAAAATTCACAAAGAATTTAAAAGTTATTATAAATAAGTTTAAATAAAGAAAACAATAATATAATGAAGAAAGAAATAGAAAGTATTAAACAAAAGGAATTTTTAGACCTAGAAATTACATCAAATATTACCAGGTTGTGCGGCTGTGGCTACATTCATTCTATCTCTCCTTAGCCCACTTGTCCTTGACTTGTCAGTAATAAGGAAATAATTGTAGCTAACTTTCTGCTGCCGATTTCCTCTTATTGGACATCATATTTAAATAAAATATTATTTGAAGTGCATATTTACATTCATTTTTACTGGAGATTATTCAAACCCATAAAACTCATACTGAATATAATTAATAACCACTGAGATTGAAAGAGCTGAACTATGACTATTAAACATTTCTTAAATAAATGCAATATGTATTTGTTAAAGTTCCAATGAAATAAAATCATCAAATATCATATGTTACTTTTTAAAAAACTGTATAGCTGCACTACACACTTGAAAGTTAAATCTGAGTCTGATTAGAGGATGTTTTTCCTTAATCCACTTACATTTTCCCTTTCAAAAAGATTTGCGTACCTGTTCTAAATTTGACAAGGATAATTTACTATATTTTCTCAAGCAATTTCTGGATGTTCCAAAGATATATCAGTAACCATCATACGCTCCCATAATTAATGCCGGAGTTGAGTCAGCATACAGAAAGTGTGGCCTTTGGATGGCAACTCTTGGCTGAATTCCTAATGTTCTGTTTCAATTTCTGATGAGGTGATGAAGCGGAAAGCTTGTTCGATGTAATTTTGCCATATGTTTCTTTTGGGATTTTCGAAAGAGGATCAACGGCTTAAAATTACCAGATGAAATATTTCAGCTTTTCAGAGACCAGAATGAGGAAGGTCAAAGCTAATGCTTTTTGAAATTCTACCTGAAATATCTGAATCCATTCCAAATAAGCACAAGTAGAGGTAGAATGATAGTAATACGTTTTAGGAATGCAGCGATATGGTAGAAAATGTGTGAAATGTAGTATAATTTATACACATTCCACATGTTCAATATTAGGAACAGATATACTCTTAATTGGTTTTCCAAAGATCAGCATGATGCAGTTAATTTAAAATGTAAACGTTTCAATCTAAATAAGCCCAACACATAAGACTTGTTTTATGAATGTAACATTTTAAAAAATAATTACCTTTTAATAATTCCTGCAGTAGTCCTAATCCTTAACAAATGAATTCCTTCTGAATTATAGTCACTGTTAGAATATACTTCATATTTACTCTTTATAATATTTGCATAAAATTAGCATTAGCCCTAAGAAAACACCAGGTTCAAAATGTCTGAAACTGGTTTGTCTTCAAAGAGCATTCTTTTAATAAAGGCAATAACATATACACATTTTAAATAAATATATATATATGAATAATCTAATGTATTTAAATTGTTTGGTTCCATATATAAGTGAGATCATGCAGTATTTTTCCTTTTCTGTCTGGCTTTTATCACCTAGTATAACATACTCTAGATTTATCCATGTTATCACAAATGGCAGAATCTAATGTACAGAATGAGTATAATTAAGAGTATTGTATTGCATACTGGAAATATGCTGAGAGTAGATTTTAGATCTTTGACTACACATGCAGTAAAGGTGATGGAAATGCTAATTTGCTTGACTGTAGTAATAATTTCACTATGTATATGTGTATAAAAACATCATGCTATACATAAAATAAAAAAGAATATTCTGATGAACCAGCCAATTGATCAAATATATTTTGTAAGGCATGGGGACATTTTTAAAGGCAGTCTATTTACCCAACCTGGATAAAGAAAAAGCAGAATATTCCAAAGGAATTCCTTTATCACAGAAACTAGGATTACATTGAAGTCCCCTGAATCTTTCTTTTCCTTTTATGTTTCTCACAGGAGTTAGTATTGTTTTAGAATAATCAGAAGTCGCTATATCCTATCCCCATTTCCACCCCATCAAGGGTGTAAATTGATGAATATTTAGTTCAACGTAACTACAAATAGTTTTGTATGAAGTATATATCTTATACAGCAAATTTTGTAATGTTTCTCATTGTGTTATATTAGCTATGTATTTTTCATCAAATCTATATTTATCATCAGAAAGTATTTCAGGATTGTAATGGGCCTTGGTATTATAAAAAATATAGCCTTTTTCAGACTTGTGTCTATTTGAACTATTTTTTCTAATTATTTTGAGGTGAGGGTGTGGTCCTTCTTGCCACTTCCACAGTATTTGCACAATTTGACCTGGAGTATTTTTTCTCAAGATTTTAGTATGAAAATTTCCGGACTCTCAGAAAATTTGAAATACTTGCATTATAAATAGCCAGGTAACTACCACTTAGATTCTACAATTGTTAACATATTTCTTCATGTGCTCTATTTAATTTTTTCTTTTTTCTTTCTTTCTTTTTTTTTTTTTGGAGACAGTCTCACTTGCTTTATCGCTCAGGCTGGAGTGCAATGGCCAATCTCAGCTCACTGTACCCTGAGGCACCAGGCCACCCAGGTTCAAGCGATTCTCATGCTTCAGCCTCCCAAGTAACTGGAACAACAGGCAAGCACCACCCTGCCTGGCTAATTTTTTGTATTTTTGTAGAGACGGGGTTTCGCCATATTTCCCAGGCTGGTCTCAAACTGCTGAGCTCAGGCAATCCACCTGCCTCAGCTTCCCAAAGTGTTAGGATTACAGGCGTGAGCCACTATACCTGGCCTTCTTTATGTGATTTGTTACAGATCACATATCTATCTATCGCCATGTCATCCACCTGTCAACTGTCTTATTTTGATGTCATTTTACCCCTAAACACATCAGCATGCACATCTTTATCTAGAGTTCAGTATTTGTTTTCAGGTCTTAAATTTTTAGGTGTAAAATCCGCATCACACACAGTAAAATGAACACATCTTAAAAGTACTGTGCCATGTGTTTTGACAAAAGCATATACTTGTGTGATCCCTGAAGATACAAAACAGATGCAAATCTCTATCAAGATATGAAACATTTCAGTCACTCCACAGAATTCCTGTATGCCTCTTTCAAGAGAATTCCTTCGGTGTAACCCTTGCACTGATTTTCCTCCATAATTTTAGTTTTGGGCTTAGAAACTGACTCCAGTTTCTCTACACCCAAGTAGTCTATTTTACACACTGTGCTAGAACATGATAGCACTTCTGTAGTGTAAAGCAAATAAATAGACAAATGAAATAATATAAACTATAAGTAATTGACTCCCCATTAAACAATGCAGCCATCACAACATTCAAAGTCCATTATCATTTGGCTCCAAGCTTCCTTTCTGGCCTTACTTATGGCATTCCCCATAATTTACATAGATTCTATAATCACAGCAAAATATTTCTTATTCCTTGAATAAACCACAAATATTATACTATTATCTTTGGTCTTATAGTGTTTAATAGATTTAATTGTAATGGTTTTGGTTATCTGAGGATCCATGAAAAGTAGTAAATTTAAATACAGCTGAATGACAGATTTGAATCACAGGTCCTGTGAAACTGGTATGGAAGAAAGGAAGTCCTACATGGAGTGAATGAGCACAGCCAGTCACATGCATCTGCCTATCAATGTAATGACATTTGCTACACATCAAATGTATGTTCAGTCTTATGGAGATTTTGAAGGGATCATTTTAATTTTTTCCTTGTGTTTTAAAGGAGAAATTGTAAGCTGTAAGGAAACACAACTTACAAATTCACAGCCTCAGGATTTCTTTCTCAGATATATAAATGTTCTATCCTAGTTATTTCTCTATGCTGCATGAAATAGGAAAATGAACTTTTATTCTTATTCTAAATATATTAGTTTCAATCATAGCCTTTTATGCATTTTCTTAATTACCTATTTACATGCTAATTCTTCCTTATGGATTAAAGAACATGAGAAAGCATCCCACATACTTGAAATGCTGTAGATTGTTTTTTGGAATATATAATTGAGCTATTTATATGCAAGATAAAAAGGAATTTTTTAGAGACCAAGATGAATTCATTATATATAGAAACTCTAATATCAGCCTATTAAAATACATCATATATATAATTCTTCATTTTTCTTTCATCTATTTTGAATATTTTCTTCCGTTATACTACTGCATGTGCTATATTCACACCAATTCAAAGACAAAATAGAGAAGTATATATTTTTTCCTTATACTAATGATTGCAATTAATTTTATTTAAGGAATCAACAAAAGATTGGAAACAGATCTTCAAATATAGTTTTTATCTCTGAGAAAATTTCTTCCATTCAACTGGCAACAAAACTGCCTGCTTTTCAGACATGTCGAATTAACAAATGTACAACAAATAAGTGAGACTCACTACAATATATAAATAGATTTGTAAAATCATGTCAATTCTGTTGATTGATAAATCCCCCCAAAACAAGCTAAACTATTTTAGAAATAACAATATTTTTTGAAAAATTATCAAAAGCATTCATGAGGTGAACCATATGTGGTATCATATTATCGACATAGGCTGGTAGGAGCTCCAAACTGAAATGTTTCCATAATCTCTTAAAATGCAGGATTGTGGGGAATAATGTACTGGCTTATAAAGATTTCACTTAAAGTAGAGACATATCTCTTTCCCTGATATTTAATTGGATGAAACAAGTCATATAGCCATACCCAGCTTTAAAGGGTGCAGGGTAGTGCCAGCCTCCCAGGTGCTTGAAAGAAGAGAAGCACAACGTAAAAAGCTTCAATGACTGCTTCGTTATTCTTGGCAGTGGATGATAAACTGGTTTTGCAAAAAGCCTGGGATTTTCTTAATATTTTTATTTGCTCCAGCATTTTTAGCGAGGGGTTTTCATCAGCACTGAAAACGATAGGGTACTTATGTGTGTTAGGTGGGTAGGTGGGGGTTTCACCTCTTTTATTACAGCAAATAACTTCTACCATTTTCACTTGCTTAGCTTCCCATCTTCTTACTAACTGAGCAAGGATTGCTAATGATCTACCACATTAATTGAGCAATGATAATGAATTGATGATGTCATTGTGCCTGAAAAATCATGGACTCTTCTTTCTTGTTGGTGCCTACCTCCTTCACTAAAGATACAAAATCAATCTGTCAGGTCCTCCTTGGTGCCATGTTATATTTAAGCTTCTTTCTGGATTCTTTGAGGTTTGATAGATAAGTAGACTCACAGTTTATATTGATGCCTGGTAGTTTCTTGGTCCCTTCCTCAACAGGTACACTTTGTAATACTAATCCTATGATGTAGATTCTAGAAGAATAAATCATGTTTTGTTCTTGAATCTATATGATATATTGTAATTTCTTTCTTTAGTAGAATGCTTATACAGTATGTATATCTATCAACTGCAGTATGTGTATGTATATGTGTATGTTATACACACACATACACACACATACTGCAGTTGATGATATACATGTATATGTATATATATACATATACATACACACTGTATGAGTGTATATGCATATACTCATACAGTGTGTATGTATATATATATGTATATATATGTATATACATATACACATATATGTATATATATGTATATACATATACACATATATGTATATATATGTATATACATATACA
>NW_016108176.1:255969-266918 GCF_001604975.1 Cebus imitator | reverse complement strand
TGTGTGTGTATATGCAATACTTAAAGATTGTGGGAAAACAGAAGTACATACCAATAATGACCAGTGATGGTTTCAGGAAAACACAATGGCTCAATTGTGTTTGAAACTACAAGTCAGAAAGATCAGATTATGTTAGATGAGAAGAGAATTATAAGAAAATAGGAGCAAAAACTAGCATGTGTCATGCCAAAGCACCATGGGCAAGCAATTTGGCATGAGGCACAGAGGGCCAGGAGGGAGAACAGGATCAGTACATGTCTTATGTTATATGCTAAGAATGGATATTACCCCATAAATGAAACTACAATGAGAACATATTTCAGATAGATTAATTGTTTTTTGATAAATTGAGTGTATCCTGGATATGTCCATCAGGAAATTGAATATTTCACCTGAAGCTGTGAAATTAACTTGTTGCTAGAGAAAGAGACTTCAATGTGATCAGCATATAGATAGTGGTGAATAATGGAGACTAGAAACTCTACTCCTGGAAAAAATTGTATGTAAAGAGAGAAAGCAGTGGACAAAAGATAAAACCAGGGATTGTTGAATATATTTCTGTTTTCTATTTGTACCAGTTATAGGGAAAAATAGCCTACCCTCTACTGCAGAATATACTGACTACAATTCTGAAAAATACTTTAAAGGAGAAGTACAGTGTGCTATAAAATCCACTATGATAAAGGCAAGGGGAAGAGAGGATGAGTGACTCAAACTAGTTAAAGAAAAAGGAAATGATAGTCAACAGCTCTTAGACAGTGTTCACTATGTGTCAAGTACTGTTCTAAACTGTATATATCCTCACCTATTTTCAATAACAAACTAGAACAGAGAAAGGGTAAGTAAATTGCCAAGCTAATAAGAGTTACAGCTGGATTAAGAACAGAATTTTTACCCACATAGTCTAACTTCAACATCTCTGCTCTGAGCATAATTGTATCTGTCTGCATAAACTAGTTTAATAGTCATCAGAATTTGGTTAGCAAGATCATGGTGATCTTTAAAAATATTACACCAAAACCTAAAATGCAATAAAATAAATAAATGGGAAAAAATAAAATAAAAATAAATAAAAATAAAAATATTATAACTTCAGCTCCAGTCTTCCCAGCATCTGATATGCCACATTTAGTTGTTTCGGTTTATAGTACAGTCGTTCTTCAGTGTCCATGAAGCATTGGTTCTAGGCTCCATGTTGATACCAAAATTTCCAAATGCTCAAGTCCCTGATATAAAATGGCATAGTATTTTCATACTTATTCATATCCTCCTGTATACTTTACATCATCTCTAGATTAGTTATAGCCTAATACAATGTAAATGCTATGTAAATAGTTGTTATACTGTATTTTTTACTAGTATTACCTTTTATTCTCATATTGTTATTCTTATTTTTTTAAAATATTTTGATTCATGGTTGAATCCTTGGATATGGAACTCACATATTTGGAGGGCCAACTGTATAGTAGGTTTTGGCTTCTAATTGTTATAGTGATATTAACCATAACAAATGGAATGTTATATACTTCCATTTACTAAATTATTTTTATTGTGAAAATAGCAAATATTTAAACTATTTTTGATTAAAAATTTTATAAAGTGAGTAGAAATGTTGAGAGAATTTAGACTAAAGATACCCTATGATATAGATATCCAGCTATTTAATCTTTCTGTCAGCTGTTTCCTCATCAGTAATATGGCATCCACATTGAAGAATAGTTGTGGGACTCTAACTTGGTTTACAAAGAAGATCTAGTAGTGTAATATCAGCAAACCATTTCCTCAATATACAATATACTTCATTAAAAAATATATATGCCAAGTCGGGCAGATTGCTTAATTACAGGTGTTCAAGAGCAGCCTGGAAAACAAGGCAAAACCCCATCTCTACTAAAAATACAAAAAAAAAAAAAAAATCCAATTAGCCAGGGCTTGGTGGTGGATGCCTATAGTCCCAACTACTTAAGGAGGGTGATGTAGGAGAATCACCTGAGCCCAGGAGGTTGAGGCTGCAGTGAGCTGAGATTGCACCACTACACTCCAGCAACTGAAGTGAGACCCTGCCTCAGAAAGTAAAAATAAAAATAAATATATATATATATATATATATATATATATATAAGTAAAACTCAAATGAAACTGATTTTCCAACCACAAGGACTTTCTATAATGTAGAGAAATATTATTATGTGGCCATTAGTAGAACATTAAGTTATCTTGCCTTCATTTACTCCACAATACCTAATCTGGTGTAAAATTTAAAATTTAGAATAATGATATCTTAGTGTTAGGTTTAGAGTATTTTGAAACTTTTAGATTGAGCAATCTAAAATTATGCATTTAATTTGCAACACCTCAAAATATACTCAAAAACCACTGTCATACATCTAAGTTGTGAGGTTGAGCTAATATAACTTAAAAATATATTTTCTTAATAGATAAAGGGAAAATAAAATTCTGAGGAATATCCATTAATATAAGGAAAGAATAAAATCACTGAAATAAAAATCTCTTCACATAATAGCCTGTTACTATGTATTAAAAGAAAAGCTCATATGGGTTTTAGAAGTCTAGGAAAATATTCCTATTCAGACATAAGCTGCTTATGGAGAACTGGAGAAGAGGAAATAAAGGTTTTATTTTAGCTTAATCATATATAATGTCTGTATGCATGTTAGTATTTTTGAATTTGCATTAATATTGAAGTATTAATTTGAATGAGTTGTAAAAACATTTACTTAATCTTCTCTATATGTAGCACTATGTTAGGTTCTAAAGATATAAAAAAGAAGTGGTGCCTACCTACAAGGCAAATCAAAATCTAGTGAGGGAGTCAGAAAATCAATAACCTCAAGCACAATATGAAGTAATTACTAAGGAAACAGATAAATGAATTTCTTCTGGAAGAAATTAGAAAAAATAAATGAACTGATATTTTAGAATGGGCTTATAAGTTTTCAACAGGAGAAGAAAGGTACATAACAGCGCAATCATGAGTAATACTAGAGGGGAAGAAAAAAGATCAGCAGAATCTAGGTAAAAACAGTCAATTATAGACAAAATGTCCATAATACCTATTTCTTCATAATATATATTTATAATGACTAAAACATTCCACTTAATAACACTTTTTAATGGTTTCATACAGTGTTGATTTTTATTTAGCAAAATTATTTTAATGGTTTTACAAAGTGTTGATTTGGTAATGTGTGCAAAATGAAGGGAGAAAACTGGGGGGAATGCAAATACATTCTAATAGCATACTTTAAAATGGGATGTCATCTTTTTATACTGGACTATGTGGGTGTGTAAACATGTGCCTGTATGTGTTGAAAACATTTAAAATCTGTGTGATCATAATATACTTTTTAAAAGTTTTTCTCACCAAAATATGAATAATTATAGAATGTTTGGTAATTGCCCTAGGGAAACTCTTTTAACAAAACCACTTACTCTGAGTCTTGATGTAAAATTGATATTAGAATTGCTACTCTGACTTGTTAGAAGTAAGGTATAATATGCAGTAGCTGCTGGTGATTAAGAACTTGATAGGAAAGTGATTACTGTTTCAGGTCTTACATTTAAGTTTTTAATTCACCTTGAGTTGATTTTTTTGTATATGGTGTGAGATTCTTCCACATGTGGATATCCACGTTTCAAAACATCATTTATTGAAGTGACTGTCTCTTCCCTATGGAGTGATTTTGGAATCTTCGTCAAAAATCAGTTGAACATAATGCATAGATTTATCTGGGCTCTCTATTCTGTTCCATTGGTATATGTGTCTGTTTTTATGCCAGCACCATGTTTTTTTTATTACTATAGCTTTGTAGTATATTTTGAAATCAGACAATGTGATGCTTCCAGCTTTGTTCTTTTTGCTCAAGACTGCATTGGCTCTTCAGGGTCTTTCGTAGTTCTATATGAATTTTAGATTTTTTTCCTATTTCTGTGAAAAATGTCATTGTAATTTTGATAGGGATTGCATTGACTCTGTAGATTACTTTGGGTAATATTGACATTTTGACAGTATAAATTATTCTAATTCATGAACATAGAATATCTTTCCATTTATTTTTTGTATTCTTTCATTTCCTTCATCAATGCTTTACAGTTTTTAGTGTACAGATCTTTCACTTCCTTGGTTACATTTATTCCTACATATTTTATTCTTTTTGTAGCCATTATAAATAAGATTGTTTTCTTAATTGCTTTTTCAGATAGTTCGTTGTTAGTATATTCAGATGTTACTGATTTTTGCACATTGTTTTAGTCTCCTGCAAGTTTACTTAATTTGTTGTTTAGTTCAAACACTTTTTTGGTGGAATATGTATGGCTTTCTATCTGTAAACAGAGACAATTTAACTTCTTCCCTTTTAATCTGGAGACATTTTATTTATTTCTCTTGCCTAATTGCTCTGGCTCAGGCTAGCCAATGATATTTTGGATCTGACCCCCAAAACACAGGCAAATAAAAGACCAAAAATAGAGATATGGGATTGCATAAAACCAAAAAGCTTCTGAATAGCAAAGGAAACAATCAACAGAGAAGAGACAATCTATGGAATGGGAAAAATATTTGCAAATCATATATCTGACAAGGGGTTAATATCCAAAATATATGAAGAACTCAGTTCGATAGCAAGAAAACAAATATGGGCAAAGGACTTGAAAAGACATTTATCAAAAGAAGACATACAGATGGTTGACAGGTATTTGAAAACCAGTAATCATTAGGAAAATGCACCTTAAAACCACAATGAGCTCTCACCTCACATCTGCTAGAATGGCTATTAACAAAAAGTAAAAAAATAACAAATGTTGGCAAGGGTATAGAGAAAAGAGAACTCTTGTACACTGTTGGGAATGTGAATTATTAGTGCAACCATCATGGAAAACAATATAGAGATTCTTCAAAAAACTAAATATAGAACTACATATGTTTCAGCAGTCTCACTACTGAGTACATATCCAAAGGAAATAAAATCAGTATGTCAAAGAGATATTTGCACTCCCGTGTTCCTTGCAGCATTATTTATGAAAACCATGTTATAAAATGAACTTAATGGTCTACTAATGCATGAATATATAAAGAAAATTTATCTATTCATGCATTAGTAGAATAGCCTTATAAAAAGTCTTATTCAGCCTTATAAAAGATAGAAATCCTGTAGTTTGTGACAACATTGATGAACCTGGAGAACATTATATTAAATGAAATAAGCTAGGTACAGAAAGACAATTCACTTATATGTGGAATCTAAAATAGTTGAACTTACAGAAACAGTAAGTAGAATGGTAGTTACCAGAGGTTGTGGCAGGAAAGATTTTGGGGGATTGCAGAGATGTTGGCCAGTAGGTATGAAATTTCAGTTAAATAGGAGGAATAAACTCAAGAAATTTATTGTACAACATGGTGGCTACAGTTAATAACAATGTAGTCTATGCTTGAAAATTACTAGGAGAGTAGAAGATAAGTATTCGTATAAAAATTATAAGTATGTGAGGTAATGAATATGTTAATTAGCTTGGTTTAGCCATTTCACAATGCATGTATATTTTAAAATTTCATAATGTATACCATAAATCTATACAATTTTCATTTGTCAGTTAAAACATATAAAAGATCTAATAATCAAACAAAATGAGAGTAATTACTTTAAAGCTTTCTAGCATGTAGGATTCTTGGAATATATATTCTAGGGTTTTAGACATTGTAGTTACATAGAGGTAACTGATACATAAGTAATGGGGCTACAGGCAATGACGTAGCAAGCCTTTCTCTCTGTTCTCATCCTCTATTTCCTCCTCTCTCTTCTTCGTTTTCTCCAGATAGTTATGTATAGCAGATTTACCTAGAACACAAACTCACATACTTTTCCTTCACTCTCAAACACATTCCTTGTACTTGCTTGTATTGACAGGCATTTTAGTAATCAGTGATTATGGTAGGATGGCATTCTGGAACTGTAGTTAACTTGATACCTTCTTATGCACAACCTGAGATAGCACTTAAGAAGAGCAAGGTTGAACTAAATAGATCAATTAATACGTTTGTAAGATTAAGGTGACATTATAAGAATTAGACAATAAAGCACTGTGCTAATAGCTTTTCATATACTGTTTAATTTAACCTGCAAATACATAGACATATAAAAATACATATAGATCCACTTCCAAACCGTACATTAAACATGTTGCTTTTAAAATATGTATCTTGGCCAGGCGCGGTGGCTCATGCCTTTCATCCCAGCACTTCGGGAGACTGAGGCAGGTGGATCATGAGGTCAGGAGATCCAGACCATCCTGGTCAACATGGTGAAACCCTGTCTCTACTAAAATTCAAAAAATTAGCCAGGCATAGTCGTGGGTGCCTGTAGTCCCAACTACTCGGGAGGCTGAGGCAGGAGAATTGCTTGAACCCAGGAGGCGGAGGTTGCGGTCAGCCGAGATCTCACCACTGCACTCCTGCCTGGCAACAGAGTGAGACTCTGTCTCAAAAAAAAAAAAAAAGTAGTAATAAAATAAAATTTATGTATTTATTGTATCCTCTTTCTCAATAAATAACTGGAAAATAGCAAAACTCTTTTGCCTGAAAAACTGAGTTCTTCCAAATGTGGATTTTGGGTTTAAGTCATTCCATTAATTTCATTGAAATATCTAAAAGTAGGTATCTGGATGTGGGTTTATAATTATAAATATATTTATTTACACAATTTTAGAACAGGGTCTCACTCTGTTGCTCAGGCTAGAGTGCAGTGCTGTGCTCATATATTAGCTGATAGCAGCTTCAACATCTTGGGCTCAAGCAATTCTCCTGCCTCAGCCTTCTGAGTAGCTGGGGCTACAGGTGCCTACTACCACATGTAGCTACTTTTTAAGTGTTTTTGTAGAGACAGGATCTCACTTTGTTGCTCAGGGTGATCTCAAACTCCTTGCATCAAGCAGTCAGTCCTCCTGCCTTGGCCTCCCAAAGTGCTGGCATGAAAGGCATGAGCCACCCTGCTTGGCCTATATTTTCTTTAAAATAGCTTAGATATTGATTTATGTTATCATACATATTTTAATATGAATCTATTTTCACTGCTCTATTTTATCTAAGCCATTCAACAAACTGTGGTAGTCAAAAACTGTCTTCATCTTTCAAACTGTGACAGATTATGTATGGTGTGTAGTAGTTTCCTTATTGACATTTCATACTATTCTATGTACTGTAAAGAAGCTGGAACTCTACAAGCTACATTTTACAAACCCATTTGTTAACTGTTGGGTAACATTTCTTGATGAACCTCTCAAATGTTGCATTATTGCTATTAAGGCACTGTCTTGTTTTCAGGATTTTTTTTCCAAGGATGTTGATATATCAAAAAGTCCTGAAAAATAATGACTAAAAGTACTTGGAGTGCAACGTGCATTCTTGTAAAAATAACTTTAAAAGGAAGCTGATTGTATAATACAGTTAGAGAAATTTTAATTAGTAAAATTACAAAGTAAAATGTAATAATATACATCTTCAGCAGTATTTTAATTGAGATTTCAACTAGCTTTTGTATTCCATCTAAATTAAACTTCCTTTGTTCTTTTTTATATTGAAATTCTACATATCTACTTTTATACATGCTGTTCAAAGTTTAATTTGGCAAAGTTGTATTTTATTTAGCAGTAAATTAAGCAAAAGGAATATGGAGTAAGAAGTATTAAGACCTGTGTTAAATTTTGCCTTTTCACATTCTTATTAAATGCCCAATTACTATTACCCAAATATTTTTGATATCTACTCTCCCATAAAATTGACAATAAAAAATCAACCCTGACTACTACTTCTATCTCTCATCATTGTGATGTACATTAAATGAAATAAAGTGAGTGATATACTTTCTGTTATACATTTCTCTATATAGAGTAATTGTTTATTTGTATATAATTTTGCTTATTACAAAAAGGATTTCATACCGTTTTCAATTTTAGCAGATTTAATTGTTGCAAGCCTTTTTCAACCCTCACATACCACTACCACTAACAATTACAAGCACATAGAAATGTTGAGTGAAGTACACTAAAAATATATTCAAATATTTTTTAGTATTTCAAGTCAATCTCTAAAAAGCTACCCACAAAATATTAACAAACAGTAAGGAGCAATAATACAGTAATAAGGGGTTTAAATAACTAATTTTTGAACCTGAAAATAAAACTGTAAAAGTAAATATCTTCATAACAGCAAGAATTTGGATTGTTACTATGGTATGAATGAAACTCAAAAGCATTATGCCGGCTGGTCCAAAGGTAATACGTTATGCCAATTAATTAATTGTTCAGAGTTAGTTACAGATCAAACTCCTTGTTCTACTCTTTCCCCCTTTCTCACTGCTAAACCTGATAAGTCTTAGAAAAAAGAAAAATGAAAGAAAAAGCATTATGCTAACTGAGTAAAGCCTGAATCAAAAGGTTACATACTGATCTTCTAGTTCCACACAAGATGGAGTAGACTCATTTCTCCATGCTTCTCCCTATTAATTGTCACTAAATATTTGGACAAAATATAACAGATGACCGTAAGAGGACTCTGAAAGGTGGAAAGAGGAGGGCTGACTGGCTAGGTAACTTCAGGTTTTGAGAAATGACAAGATGGTTAATTATCTGTGTTTCCATATCTTTGTCTTATTTTCACTTAAAAAATTTTTCTATATATCCTGATTGGACACTAGATTTAATCTGCAGTAGGAGCACCAAACAGGCACAGACTTAGAAAAAAAGAAAAACCCAATTTTTTCAGTCAAAAGACTAGGAAAGGGGCAGCCTAGGACGACAGAAACTTTTAAATGAATACTTGCCCCTACCCAAGCCAAACAGCAGACATTTCCACCTTCCTACCATGAACACCACCTTCCCCCCTTGGTGTCAGCAGAGACTGAATGGGGAGTCTGGACTTCACACTTTTCTCCTGGTAGTTGCAGGTGGAGTCTCTCACCATCTCAACTGAAGAGTTGGGGAGGATTCCAGAGAGGATGGAACAGAGATAAAGAATCCCTTAAACTTGCATAGGAAGTCCTGGACAGATCCTTGAGCAAACCACATGTGAAACTGACACAAATGATCAGGCCAAAGAGTTCAAGAACTGAACCACAGTGTGGGATAACACCAGGGTTTTCAGAGTAGCATCTGAATAATATACTTCATAAGTGAAGTAGACTAGAATAGCAGCGCAAAGACTCTGGAAATTAAACTTATTGGATCCACAACCCTCAAAAGTACACCAAGACCTATATGCTGAACCCAAATAGGGTAACTGCTAAAATAGAAAATTTAAATAAGATCCAGAATCTCCTAACATAATAAATAAAATATTCAGGATACAATTGCAAATCACTAGTCACCTCAAAAATCAACAAAATCACAACCTAAAAAGACAACCAATAGTGCCAGTACTAAAATTATTCACATGTTAGAATTATCTAACAAGGATTTTAAAGCAACCATCATAAAAATACTTCAATGAGTAATACTTAAGTCAAACAAAAAAAGGAGAAAATCTCAGTAAAGAAGCAGAAGACATATGAAAGAGCCAAACTGAAATTTTATAGTACTTTACAATGAAATGAAAATCACACTGGATGAACTCAATAGCAGAATGGAGGTACAGAAGGGAAGTCCCAAAAGGAGAGGATAAAGATAATGGGACTGAAGCCGAATGAAGCCCAGACACCTGGAAACTCCTCTTCTCTACCCTGAGATGCCAGATGGTACTGGAGGGAAATATCCTGCTAAAAATGAATGGCTCAATCTAGAGAAGAGCTGATAATCTGAGATACAGTCAACTTTTAAAATATCAAGTATACCATCAATAACTGTATGCCAATACATTTGAAAAAATGTTAAAAATGAAAATGTGTATATAAATTTATGCAAAAATATAATTTATGAAGTTTAACTTAGATAAACTCAGAATAAAATATAGTTAAAAGTGAATGAATCAAAATTAACCATTCAAAAAAGCAGTAGGATTATATAATTTTATATTAGTTGTTATCCAAAGAAACATAACTTCTGTCATATACAAAGTGGTTCAGAAAATGAAAACAGAAATATTATCATTACTATTAGACAACATTTTTGTTTTCAGTTTTCAATTTAAATTTTATTTATAGCAGAAGTACAAATAATTTATTTTCTTTTATATATTTTATTGCATTTTAGGTTTTGGGGTACATGCGAAGAACATGCAAGATTGTTGCATAGGCACATACATGGCAATGTGGTTTGCTGCCTTCCTCAGCAACCTATATCTGGCATTTCTCCCCATGTTATCCCTCCCCAACTCAACACCTCCCACTGTCCTTCCCCTAGTTCCCCCCCACAGACCCCAGTGTGTGATGCTGCCCTCCCTGTGTCCATGTGCTCTCACTGTTCAACACCCACCTATGAGTGATAACATGTGGTGTTTGGTTTTCTGTTCTTGTGTCAGTTTGCTGAGAATGATGGTTTACAGATTCATCCATGTCCCTGCAAAGGACATGAACTCATCCTTTTTTATGGCTGCATAGTATTCCACGGTGTATATGTGCCACATTTTCTTTATCCAGTCTGTCTTTGAAGGGCATCAGGGTTGGTTCTAAGTTTTTGCTATTGTGAACAGTGCGGCAGTGAACATATGTGTGCATGTGTCTTTATAATAGAACGGTTTATAATCCTTTGGGTATATATCCAGTAATGGGATTGCTGGGTCAAATGGTATTTCTATTTGTAGATCCTTGAGGAATTGTCACACTGTATTCCACAATGGTTACACTAATTTGCACTCCGGAGTCACCAACAGTGTAAAAGTGTTCCTCTTTCTCCACATCCTCTCCAGCATCTGTTGTCTCCAGATTTTTTAATGATCGCCATTCTAACTGGCATGAGATGGTATCTCAATG
The DNA here is from genome assembly GCF_001604975.1 of Cebus imitator. Classification (NCBI taxonomy): domain Eukaryota; kingdom Metazoa; phylum Chordata; class Mammalia; order Primates; family Cebidae; genus Cebus; species Cebus imitator. The sequence goes on along the minus strand of NW_016108176.1, from coordinate 256,002 downwards.
TGGTTTTGATTTGCATTTCTCTCATGACCAGTG
>NW_016108176.1:242080-251639 GCF_001604975.1 Cebus imitator | reverse complement strand
TAGTTTTCCTTCTAACAGCCAGACCCCTCTGCTGCAGGACGGTTGGAGGGCCACTGCAGACCCTGCTTGCCTGGGAATCACCCTCAGGGAGCTGCAGAACAGCAAGGATTGCAGCCTGTTCCTCCCTCTGGTAGCTTTGCCCCAGAAGGGTACCTGCCAGATGTCAGCCAGAGCTCTCCTGTATGAATGAGGCATTTCTTTGGATATACGGAGGTCAGAGACCACTTGAGGGGACAGTCTGTCCCTTATCAGAGCTCAAGTGCTGTGCTGGGAGCTCTTCTGCTCCCTTCAGAGCTGTTGGGCTGGGACATTTAAGTCTGCGGCAGCCGAACTCACAACCACCCCTTTTCCCAGGTGCTCTGTTTTGGAAAGTTGGGTTTTTATTCATAAGTCCCTGATGGGCTGCCGCCTTTTTTCAGAGATGCCCTGCCCAGCAAGGAGACAGTCTAGTTACAGTCTGCCTTCAGAGGCATTGCTGAGCTGCTGTGGCCTCTGCCCAGCTGCTGTTTAAACTTCCTTGAGTTTTTGTTTACACGCATAAGGGTAGCACTGCCTCGGTAATGGCGGACTGGGTCTGTAATGGCAGACTGCTTCAGAAATGGTGTACTGCCATGGTAATGGCGGGTGCCCTTCCCCTCACTGAGCTCGACCATTTTGTGCCAAGCTCAAACTGCTGTGTTGGCTGCTATACTCTCAAGCCAATGGATTTCAGTTTGTTGGTCCTTGTCAAGGTGGGACCCGCTGAGACAGATCCCTTGGCTCCCTACCTTCAGACCCCTTTTTTTTCAAGGGAATAGGTGGATCTGTCCCGCAGGTGTTCCAGGCGCCAGCTAAAATCACTGCTCAGATTTGTGTTGGAAACCCTGGATGCCATTTGAACAGGCCACCCAGATTTGCATTGAAATACCGTAATGCCTGTTGGCCTGGTGGAAATCTCCTGGTCTTTGGACTGCAAAGACCATGGGAGAATTGCAGCATTTGAACTAGAGTGCCAGAGTGGCTGGAAAAGTCCCCGATGTCCTCTGTTGGGTAAGATGGGCAGGTCTTCCAGCCTGTTGCACTTCCCAAGTGAGGCAGTGCCCCACCCTGTCTCAGTTTGCCCTCCTTGGGTTACACCCACTGTCCAACTATTCCCATTGAGATGAACCTGGTACCTTGGTTAGAAATGCGGTGATCACTTGCCTTCTGTGTCACTCTCCCTGGTGTCTATGCTCTGGAGCTGTTCCTATTCGGCTGTCTTGGCAGAAGTCCCTTATTGAGTTCTTATCATGTGCTTGTCCTTGGTTTAAGCCCTTTCAATTTATCCTCTCATTTAATCTTTGCATCACATACAGTTGGTAATGTTTTTATCTCAATATGCAGATGAGGAATCCTGAAGTGTAAATGCTAGTAAATGGAAGAGCCAGAAAATTAATGTAAGAGAATAAATGTAAGAAAATGCACCTCCAGAGACTGTGTTTTTAGTAGCTATGCTCTATATCCTTACACATCAGCAAGGTGGTAGCTGCAAGTCAGTGAATGACCAATATATCATTGGCTGAGTAGAAAAAGATCAACATGATATGTGAAAATCTTCAACATGAACATATGACTAAGACACATTTATTTTTTTCAGTATTTTATTATGAAAAGTATCAAGAATACAGAAAATTTGAAGGAATTATACAATTAATATTCGTATATGCACAACCTATATCCTAAAAATCATATTTGCATCTTTGCTTGTTTACATTTCTATCCATTCAGGAATCTATCAATCCATCTTATTTTTAATCCATTTTTAAAGTACATTCCGGCATCTGATTTTGTCACTTTAACGGTACAGAAAAAAAATGAAAGGCCTATTTAGAGAGAATGTTAGAAAACTATGTTTTTATCTTACCACAAAAGGGCACTTGTTTTTAATTGTCTATTTAATAGACTCTAGATTCTAATAGACTTTATTAGATACCAGTTAATGTCTAAATTATATCTTGCCTCCAAAATGCAGTTTTGATGATTTAATGAGGAAAACATATACAACACTTATTATTGTACCCTGCACAGAGTAAGCTGGTGTTCAATAACATATGGCCAAAATAATGATGCTATTGAGAAAAGCAAAAGCAACCAAGACATTGGCTTATACTGCGTAGAATCAATTATACTGTAGGGCTTAGAATGAGACAGAATAAGAAAATCCTTCAAAAAGGCAAAATAGAGTATTCATCCAATATTTTATATCTGTATCCAGAAATTTTTGAAAAATTTTAGGCTATTAAAATTAATCAAGTAAAAAAAGATGAAAATAAAGATCAGAAGCTATTTGGAATAAAGAGAGACAAAGTCACCAGGGAATGCAGAAATATTATCAGATGAACGTGTTTACCTAATTATGAGAACAAAAGCATTTAAGGAGCTGAGTTAATATAGTCCAAGTACATTGCTCTTTGGAGATCTAAACTGGAGTACTCTGAACAACCAATTATCTCTTAACCTGTCTCTATAATGTGCTTTTTTTGTGAACAGTCATTTCATAAAGAACAATCATCAAGTCCTTCAGGACATCAACTAAAAGTTATACATGAGCTTAAATTGGAAATAAACAATCTGCAAATACTTTAGTACCTCAGATAAGCAGGTAAGAAATATAGCTTTCTCTTGTGAAAATTGAGGCATTTAACAAATTTCTTATTCCAAAATTTACCATATCCTCACACAGATAAACAATATTACAAATATGATTATAAGCAAGGTCAACAATATCCTTAGAAATAAATTTGGATTTCTATTGATGTAGGTATAATCAGCCATGACACCAAAGCACAAGCCAGAAAGAAAAAAGCAAGAGTCATTTTAGGCTGAATAACTTTAAAAAGCAAATGAAATAGTTCACTCAGTTGTAAATAAAATAGCAGAGAATCAAAACTATGTGATTTGGTATTGTAGGAAAGAATATTGCCTTAAGGTGGGTTTACCAGAAGGAATTGGCTGCAAAATACCCCGAAAACTTGAATGGTGGGATTATTTATAATCTTCATTTTTATGCTTAAAAATGCTAACCCAATGCATTGGTTTTAAGATTAGCTGTTGTCAAGATATTATTTTACAATTTATTTTGGTAAAAGTATACTGAAAGAAATCTGCTCTAAGGGGCATGACTGGCTAGGGATTTTAAGAGCCAACCTAATAAATAGGATATTGGAAATCATTAGGTATCATGTTAACAGACCTGAGGTTTGTTCTTATTATATGGAGTCATGGGTCAGCGTTTTTTATACTTTTTCTTTAGGGCATGAATTATAAAAGGTAAATCATTTATGTGCAAGAAAGGCTAATCATAACTGTATACACAATATTAATTTGTATTTTGTCTTGTTAACCAGATTCCAAATAAACAGAATGAAATACTCTTTGAAATGGAATATTATCAAACTTGTCTCTAATACCTTTAAACATGTATTTATATTAATTCTAAATATAAGAGGTTATGACCTATTTCCAAATGTGCCTATCTTTTATTAGGGTGTACAGATATTGTATGTATTTATAACCTGTTCTCTTTTTTGCTGAATAGGATTCCATACATATAGCAAACTTTGTTTATCTGTTCACCTACGGATGAGCTGTGGGTTGTTTCCAGATATTTGCTATGCATAAATATGGATAACTATCTATGTATATATATAAAAATGCAAAAATATGGATAAAACTGCTATAAACATTCATATACAATCGTGCTGCATAACGATGTTTTTGGTCAATGATGGACTGCATACACAACAGTAGTCCCATAAAATAATAATGCCATATTTTTACTGTACCTTTTCCATGCTTAGGTATGTTTGGATACACTAATACTTACCAATGTGTTACAATTGCCTACAATATTCAGTACAGTAACATGCTGTACAGGTTTGTAGCCTAGAAGCAATAGGTTATACCACACAGCCTACATGTTTAGTTGGCTGTACAATTAAGATGTGTGATGCTTGCACAACAAAATCACCTAAGGACCCCTTTCCCAGAACATATCCCAGTTGTTAAGTAATAAATAACTGTACAAATATTTGTGTGGACATTTCCTCATTCTTAGAGAAGAGCAATTACTGTATTACATGGTAAGAATATTTTTGACTTTGTAAGAAATTATCAAGTTACTTTGCAAGATAGTTTTAGCATTTGCATTCCTATCAGAAATGCAGGAGTGTTTCACATACTAAGATTAGGTATATTGTAGCTTTTTAATTTACTACTGTATTAGGTGTGTAGTAATATTTTATTGTGGTTTTAATTTGAATTTCACTGATGACCAATAATGCTGATTGTCTTTTCATGTGTTTTTTGGCCCATTTGTGTATCTTCTTTCTTTTGCTTATACCAGACTGCATTTTCCAAAAACAGCCATAATGATATCTACTGTCCCACATGATTTTCTTTCAGTGTGATTTTAACACACTGACCATCAAGAGATAGCAGTCTATGTTTCATTTCCTTAAATTTTGGAAGTCTTGTAACTTCTGAGGACAGGTCATTAAGTGTCATAAAAGGTGATATCACTTCACCTAGTTCTCTTGGGATGGATGTTTGCTCTTGGAATTCAGCCACGATGCAGTGAGGAAACACAAGCAGCCACATATAGGTGTTTTGGCCAAAAGCCCCTTCTAAGGTCCCAGACAAAAGTCAGCATTAACTACAAGACATGTGAATGAATGAACTTTTAAATGATTCTAGCCTCTACTTTCAGATTCAGATTCAGCCTCTGCCTTCATCTTGCAAGCTGAGGCCTCAGATGGTGTGGAACAGAGACATGCTGACCCTGACATGCCCAGCCAAAATTCCTGAATGCCAGAATTCAAGAGCATAATAAAGAGTTGTTCATTTGTACCATTAGGTTTAGGATGGTTTGCTAGATAGTAATATATAAGTAAAAGACAAATTTTGAGATGGAATCAAATATTTAAAGACTCCTCGAACAGAAATAATATTTATTTTTTAACTTTTACTTTAAGCTCAGGGGTACATATGCAGATTTGTTATATAGGTAAACTTGTGTCATGGGGTTTGTTGTGCAGATTATTTCATCAGTAAGGTATTAAGCCTAGTATCCATTAGTTATTTTTCCTGATCCTCTCCCTCCTCCTATCCTCCGCCTTCTGATAGGCCCCAATGTGTGTTGTTCCTCTGTATGTGTCTGTGTGTTCTCATTATTTAGCTCATTAGTCATCATTAAGTGAGAATATGTGGTATTTGGTTTTCTGTCTTTGCATTAGTTTGCTAAGGATAGATAATGGCCTCCAGCTCTGTCCATGTTCCTGCAGTGGACATCATCTCATTCTTTCTTACAGCTATATAGTATTCCATGGTGTATATGTACCACATTTTCTTTATCCATTCTACCATTGATGAGCATTTATTTTGATTCAATGTCTCTGCTATTGTGAATAGTGCTGCAATGGACATATGCTTGCATGTATCTTTTTAATAGACTGATTTATATTCCTTTGGGTATATACCCAGTAATGGGATTGCTGGGTCAAATGGCAGTTCTGCCTCTAGGTCTTTGAGGAATTACCACACTCTTCCACAATGGTTGGACTAATTTATACTCCCACCAACAGTGTAAAAACATTCCTTTTTCTCTGCAACGTTGCCAGCATCTGTTGTTTTTTGACTTTTTAATAATATCCATTCTGACTAAGGTGAGATGGTACCTCATTGGGGTTTTGATTTGCATTTCTTTAATGATAAGTGATGTTGAGCTGTTTTCCATATGACTGTTGGCCACATGTATGTCTTCTTTTGAAGAGTGTGTGTTTCATGTTCTTTGCCCACTTTTTAATGGGGTTGTTTCTCTTGTAAATTTAAGTTCCTTACAGTTGCTGAATATTAGACCTTTGTCAGATGCATAATCTGCAAAATTTTCCCACCATTCTGTAGGTTGTCTGTTTACTCTGTTGCTTCACTTGTACAGAAGCTCTTCTGTTTAATTAGATTCCATTTGTCAATTTTTGCTTTTGTTGCAGTTGCTTTTGGTGTTTTCGTCATGAAATCTTTACCCATTCCTGTGTCCAGAATGGTTTTGCTCAGGTTGTCTTTCAGGGTTTTTATCGGTTTTGCTTTTACATGTAAGTCTTTAATCCATCTTGAGTTGATTTTTGTATAGAGGGTAAGGAAAGGATCTAGAGAAACAAAATTTAAATTTATCTTTCACTGCTTGCAAAGATTTTTTTTCATAGTATGTGAGTTACAATTAAGTTTGTAAGAATCTGAATTTTTCTTCCAAGCTTGACCATGCGTGTGTATATATATATGCATATATGTACATATATATGCATGTTTGTGTATAAAATTTAATATGGAATTCTCACTTTAAGTGTTACTTGGCCATTATTCAGTCACTATCATTTATTTTGTCAACTTTCAGGAGGTTGATAAAGTTCAGATAAACAGCTATTATGAGGTAATGAAACTACTGAGTTCACTAGAACTTCTTGAGTTCTGATAAACTTTTCAAAGCTCTGAATAAGATTTTCCTGTTGTGAGATTTGCAGGTATGCAAGGACAAAACAAGAAAATGAAAGTGAAAAAACAAGAAACATGCTGAATTTTATTTTTATTAACTCAGAAATATGCCAAAGTAATGAGAGTCCAAAATCACTATTCATCTAGCCAGGTTAGCACATAACCATAAGTACATCAGTAATTCAGGATTGCAAATGTGCTTGTATTCAAATTATCCAGGAAAATTAGATGTAGAAGATGATTCAGACCAATGTATAGTGGATAGCTTCTGTATATATGCACAAGGTGCAGTGTTAGAGATAAGGAAAACATGCACTCTTTAAGAATCTCAAAATAGTAAAATAATATTTCCCTTTTGTCTGAATTTTATTTGCAGTCACTAATAGGTTTACTATCATTTTCACAATAGAAAATTTTTTGCCATGTCAGCTTATGTGATGCACATTAAAATTATAATGTTACAAATGCATAAATTAATGTATTTTGCAATAACTTGGTTAAACGTGGGACGCATTGTCCATTTCAGAACTTCATATTTCAACTATTATGTAATAAGACACTGTGCTAGTCCACCTACACATTCATCCTTTTTTTTCACTAATATATCAACTGCAATTGTCTTTAGTGAGACAATACTTTTAATTTTCTCTTCAATGAAGTTGGTAAATAAAAAACAAGATAAAATATAAAAAAATACAACAGGTAAAACAAACTGAAATTTGAATTCACATGTAATATTTGAAATAGAGAAATAGTTTTCACTTGGAGATGAAAAACCAAAGAATGTCTCTTCATGTACCAAAATATATATATAATTGAGAATATTGCAGTTATTTCTAATAACATCTAATAACATATGTGTTCATTTAATTTCTTCATTAATGAAAATGTACATGCTTTAGAGCTCATCTGTTTTATTTTTGTAACACTTAATAGCACTTTACCTAAAAGGCAAGCTAGTCATGATGTTTAGAGCAGCAGAAAAATGCAGACACCAATTTCAGTTAGTGTTTTGTTAAGAATTTTCAATGGAACACTAACTTTGTCATGAAAGAACAAAGCAAACTGTTATAATTTTGTTTTATGGCTTATTGTGTTTTAAAATTATTATTACATATTAAGTAAGAGTGTGCCATAACTTTTAGTATGTGAGACTTCTAATTATGTTAATCTGATCAAGATGGAACTTCATGAATATCACAATTCCATGGAACTTTTCTCCTAATTCTTGTACTAATTGCATTGTAATATTTTTAGATTCTGTCTTAGACCTATTGGGAAAGGAAAGGTGATAAAAAATGGTGAAATTTTATAATCTAATTCTGAAGATAAAAATAAAATTCTTAGCACTGTGATTGTTCTCAATCACCTGGTTTCTCCTCTAAACCATGTTTCTTCAGGTTTTACTTTGAGTTGAATAGCTGGCAAACTGGAAAGGATTTATTTCAATCTTTCCATTATGCTCTTGCTGGCAATTGATACATTGTAAAATATTTCATTTTTTAGATAGTCATTTAAGCTTTATTATATGTGTTCCATTTAATTGTTTCTCAGCACCTAAATATTAATTGCTACGTTAGAAATAAGAACAATTTGGAGACTCATTACTGGTCAAGTGAATTTGGTGGATGAAGCCTTAGGAGCCCAGACATAAATTGTCAACATCTCATAAAAAGGTAAAATAAATTTTATAAATGAAAAATAATACACTGAACTTTATAGACCAAAGGCTTCTTCTACCTGGGCTATGGAAATACTCCTTCACATAATATATTTGATTTAAAAGCTTAAACTATATAAAGCATCCAGGCAGGAATTTCTATACTTCAAACTTTCATGGTTTTTATTAACTCTATGGATAAAGTCCAGGTTGTTTGGATCAAAAGGGATATTTACCTTATTTTCAAAATCCTATTCTTCTATTCATGCCTAAGTATGAGCCTTTTATTTTAATATGCAAACACTCCCTTTAATCACATATTCTTAATTTCTTCTTGAAAGGCAACACTGATAGTCTCTAGACAATGTTTCTTCATTTACTACAATATGAGGGGGAAAAAACCTGTAAAACTTATGTTGTTTTTATTTAATTTTTAATCTTTAATCTTTTAAAACTAAATAAGTGGGTACTGCCTTCCATGAAGCCAACTCCAAAGCTCCTGCAGCAAGCTAAAGGTAGGTCCATGCCACCATACCATGCCTCACCGGCCCCAGCCCTGATTGACACTGAACTTGGTACATATGGGTCTGCCATGGAGGCAAGGAGAAGTATTGCAAATGACTGAGCACCAGTCAAGGAAATGAAGTGTTCTCCCTTATACCTTTAGTGACTCTCAAGATCTGGAAAGGTCAAAACAAACCTCTACTGGTGGACCAAAAGATCTCTGAAAAAAGGCAGCAGCCCATCAGGGACTTATGAATAAAAACCCAACTTTCCAAAACAGAGCACCTGGGAAAAGGGGTGGTTGTGAGTTCGGCTGCCGCAGACTTAAATGTCCCAGCCCAACAGCTCTGAAGGGAGCAGAAGAGCTCCCAGCACAGCACTTGAGCTCTGATAAGGGACAGACTGTCCCCTCAAGTGGTCTCTGACCTCCGTATATCCAAAGAAATGCCTCATTCATACAGGAGAGCTCTGGCTGACATCTGGCAGGTACCCTTCTGGGGCAAAGCTACCAGAGGGAGGAACAGGCTGCAATCCTTGCTGTTCTGCAGCTCCCTGAGGGTGATTCCCAGGCAAGCAGGGTCTGCAGTGGCCCTCCAACCGTCCTGCAGCAGAGGGGTCTGGCTGTTAGAAGGAAAACTATAAAACAAAAAGAAATAGCTTCAACATCAACAGAAAGGATGTCCACACAGAGACCCCACCTGAAAGTCACCAACTTCAAAGACCAAAGGTAGATAAATCCACAAAGTTGGGAAGAAACCAGTGCAAAAAGGATGAAATCACCAAAAGCCAGAAGGCCTTTCCTCCTCCAAGGGATCACAACTCCTCACAAGCAAGGGAACAAAACTGGATAGAGAATGAGTTTGAGGAGGGTTGGGGAGCAATAAAAAAAAA
>NW_016108176.1:229786-241910 GCF_001604975.1 Cebus imitator | reverse complement strand
GATATCAGAGACTGAAGATCAAGTCAATGAAATAAAATGAGAAGGCAAGATTAGAGAACAAAGAGTGAAAAGGAATGAACAAAGCCTCCAAGAAATATGGGATGATGTGAAAAGAGCTAATCTACGTTTGATTGGTGTACCTGAATGTGACGGGGAGAATGAATCCAAGCTGGAAAACACTCTTCAGGATATAATCCAGGAGAACTTCCCCAACCTGGCAAGGCAGGCCAACAATCAAATCCAGGAAATACAGAGAACACCACAAAGATATTCCTCAAGAAGAGCAACCCCAAGGCACATAACTATCAGATTCACCAGGGTTGAAATGGAGGAAAAAATGCTAAGGGCAGCCAGAGAGAAAGGTCGGGTTACCCACAAAGGGAAGCCCATCAGACTCACAGCAGATCTCTCAGAAGAAATCCTACAAGCCAGAAGAGAGTGGGGGCCAATATTCCGCATCCTTAAAGAAAAGAACCTTGAAACCAGAATTTCATATCCAGCCAAACTAAGCTTCATAAGTGAAGGAGAAATAAAATCCTTCACAGACAAGCAATTGCTGAGAGATTTCATCACCACCAGGCCTGCCTCACAAGAACTCCTGAAGGAAGCACTAAACATGGAAAGGAACAACCAGTACCAGCCACTGCAAAACCATACCAAATGGTAAAGACCATCGACACAATGAAGAAACTGTGTCAACTAATGGGCAAAACAACCAGCTAGTATCAAAATGGCAGGATGAAATCCACAAATAACAATACTGACCTTAAATGTAAATGGGCTAAATGCCCCAATCAAAAGACACAGACTGGCAAATTGGATAAAAAGTCAGGACCCATGGGTGTGCTTTATCCAGGAAACCCATCGCACGTGCAAAGACACACATAGACTCAAAATAAAGGGATGGAGGAAGATTTACCAAGCAAATGGAGAGCCAAAAAAAAAAAAGCAGGGTTTGCAATCCTAGTCTCTGATAAAACAGACTTTAAACCAATAAAGATCAAAGGAGACAAAGAAGGACATTACAGAATGGTAAAAGCATCAATGCAACAAGAAGAGCTAACTGTCCTAAATATAAATACACCCCATATAGGAGCACCCAGATACATAAAGCAAGTTCTTAACAATGTACAAAGAGACTTAGACTCCCACACAATAATAGCGGGAGACTTTAACACTCCACTGTCAATATTAGACAGGTCAATGAGACAGAAAATTAACAAGGATATCCAGGACTTGAATGCAGATCTGGACCAAGCGGACCTAATAGACATCTACAGAACTCTCCACCCCAAATCCACAGAATATGCATTCTTTTCAGCACCACATCACACTTACTCTAAAATTGACCACATAATTGGAAGTAAATAATTCCTCAGCAAATGCAAAAGAACAGAAATCATAACAACCAGTCTCTCAGACCACAGTGCAATCAAATTAGAGCTCAGGATTAAGAAACTCACTCAAAACCGCACAACTACATGGAAACTGAACAATGTGCTCCTGAATGACTACTGGAAAAATAATGAAATGAAGGCAGAAATAAAGATGTTCTTCTAAACCAATGAGAACGAAGACACAATGTACCAGAATCTCTGGGACACATTTAAAGCAGTGTCTAGAGGGAAATTTACAGCACTAAATTCCAACGTGATAAGTGAGGAAAGATCTAAAATCAACACCCTATCATCAAAATTAAAAGAGCTAGAGGAGCAAGATCAAACAAATTCAAAAGCCAGCAGAACACAAGAAATAATTAAGATCAGAGCAGAACTGAAGGAGGTAGAGACACAAAACAAAACCTTCAAAAAATCCATAAATCCAGAGCTAGATTTTTGAAAAGATCAACAAAATAGATTAGACTGCTAGCCAGACGAATAAAATGAAAAGAGAGAAGAATCGAGTAGGTGCAACAAAAAATGATAAAGGGGATATGACCTCTGATTCCACAGAAATACAAACTACCATCAGAGGAATTACTACAAACGACTCTATGCACATAAACCAGTAAATCTAGAAGAAATGGATAAATTCCTGGACACTTACACCCTCCCAAGACTAAACCAGGAAGAAGATGAATCCTTGAATAGACCAATAACAAAGTCTGAAGTCAAGGCAGCAATTAATAGCCTACCAACCAAAAAAAGTCCAGGTCCAGACAGGTTCATAGCCAAATTCTACCAGACGTACAAAGAGGAGCTGGTACCATTCCTTCTGAAACTGTTCCAAACAATACAAAAAGAGGGAATCCTCCCTAACTCATTTTACGAGACCAACATCATCCTGATATCAACACCTGGCAGAGACACAACTAAAAAAGAAAATTTCAGGCCAATATCCATGAAGAACATCGATGCAAAAATATTCAATAAAATACTGGCAAACTGAATGCAACAGCACATCGACAAGCTTATCCGTCACGATCAAGTAGGCTTCACCCCGCGGATGCAAGGCTGGTTCAACTTACTCAAATCTATAGACGTAATCCATCACATAAACAGAAGCAAAGACAAATACCACATGATTATCTCAATAGATGCAGAGAAGGACTCTGACAAAATTCAACAGCCCTTTATGCTAAAAACTCTTAATAAACTAGGTAGCGATGGAATGTATCTCAAAATAGTAAAAGCTATTTATGACAAAACCACAGCCAATGTCATACTGAACGGGCAAAAACTGGAAGCATTCCCTTTGAAAACTGGCACTCGGCAAGGGTGCCCTCTCTCACCATTCCTATTCAGCATAGTATTAGAAGTTCTAACCAGAGCAATCAGGCAAGAAAAGCAAGTAAAGGACATTCAATTAACAAAAGAGGAAGCCAAATTGTCTCTGTTTGCAGACGATATGATTGCATATTTAGAAGACCCTATCCTCTCAGCTGAAAATCTCCTTAAGATGATCAGCAACTTCAGCAGTCGCCGGATACAAATCAATGTGCAAAAGTCCTATACACAAGCATTCCTATACATCAATAACAGACAAACACAGGGCCAAATCATGAGTGAACTCCCATTCACAATTGCTACAAAGAAAATAAAATACCTAGGAATACAACTAACAACGGACGTGAAGGACCTCTTCAAGGAGAACTACAAACCACTGCTCAAAGAAATTAGAGAGGACACAAACAGATGGAAAAACATTCCATGCTCATGGTTAGGAAGAATCAATATCGTGAAAATGGCCTTACTGCCCAAAGTAATTTATAGATTCAATGCTATCCCCATCAAGCTACCATTGACTTTCTTCACAGAAGTGGAAAAAACCACCTTAAACTTCATATGGAACCAAAAAGGAGCCCACATAGCCAAGACAATCCTAGGCTAAAAGAACAAAGCAGGAGGCATGACGCTACCTGACTTCAAACTATACTAGAAGGCTACAGTAATCAAAACAGCATGGTACTGGTACCAAAACAGAGCTATAGACCAATGGAACAGAACAGGGACCTCAGAAGTAACACCGCACACCTACAACCATCTGATCTTTGACAAACCTGACAAAAACAAGCAATGGGGAAAGGACTTTCTGTTTAATAAATGGTGTTGGGAAAACCGGCTAGCCATGTGCAGAAAGCTGAAACTGGACCCCTTCCTTACACCTTATACAAAAATTAACTCCAGATGGATTAAAGATTTAAACATAACACCTAACACCATAGAAACCCTAGAAGAACACCCAGGCAACATCATTCAGGACATAGGCATAGGCAAGGACTTCATGACTAAAAAGCAATGGCAACAAAAGCCAAAATAGACAAATGGGATCTAGTTAAACTTAAGAGCTTCTGCACAGCAAAAGAAACAATCCTTAGAGTGAACTGGCAACCAACAGAATGGGAAAAAATTTTTGCAAGCTACCCATCTGACAAAGGGCTAATATCCAGAATCGACAAAGAACTGAAACAAATTTACAAGAAAAAAACAAACCACCCCATCAAAAAGTGGGTGAAGGATCTGAACAGGTGCTTTTCAAAAGAAGACATTTATGCGGTCAACAAACATGAAAAAATGCTCATTATCACTGGTCATGAGAGAAATGCAAATCAAAACCACATTGAGATACCATCTCATGCCAGTTAGAATGGCGATCATTAAAAAATCTGGAGACAACAGATGCTGGAGAGGATGTGGAGAAAGAGGAACACTTTTACACTGTTGGTGACTCCGGAGTGCAAATTAGTGTAACCATTGTGGAATACAGTGTGACAATTCCTCAAGGATCTAGAAATAGAAATACCATTTGACCCAGCAATCCCATTACTGGATATATACCCAAAGGATTATAAACCGTTCTATTATAAAGACACATGCACACATATGTTCACTGCCGCACTGTTCACAATAGCAAAAACTTAGAACCAACCCTGATGCCCTTCAAAGACAGACTGGATAAAGAAAATGTGGCACATATACACCGTGGAATACTATGCAGCCATAAAAAAGGATGAGTTCATGTCCTTTGCAGGGACATGGATGAATCTGTAAACCATCATTCTCAGCAAACTGACACAAGAACAGAAAACCAAACACCACATGTTATCACTCATAGGTGGGTGTTGAATAATGAGAACACATGGACACAGGGAGGGGAACATCACACACTGGAGTCTCTTTGGGGGTGGTGGACTAGGGGAGGGTTAGCAGGGGGTGAGGAGGTTGGGGAGGGATAACATTAGGGTAAATACCTAATATAGGTAATGTGGGGATGCAGGCAGCAAACCACCATGGCATGTGTATACCTATGTCTCAATCCTGCAAGATCTGCACATGTACCCTAGAACTTAAGGTATAATAAAAAAAGCATAAATGCCACAAAAGGATTCAATAAATATTAGCTATTATTTTTACTGATTTGATGATGCAAGTATTGCTTATTTTTCTCTGATGTCCTTTTTCTAAGCAAAAGTAGCCTTCCAACGTGAACCAACTATGTGTTTTTATTTTAAACTCTGACCTTACCTAAATAGAATATGTTGGTAAGGTCTCTTTTTATACCTATATATATATATATTTAACTTTTCCACTTTGGAATCAATATTATAACCAATGTCAATTTTTAATGTGGTGATGTTTATATTGCATCTCTTCCACTGTATGCATGAAAAATTGTTATTAAGTTGAAATCAACAGCATCTCAAAAAATAATTTAAAATATGTAATTAATCCTCTCCAATTTCAAATGATAGCTATAACTTGATAGTCATTTTCATTTCGTTAAAATAATTCAAGGAAGTTAATCACTAATTACTTTTTTAAAAGTAGATGTATTACTTATGTTACCTAGTAATCCAATGATCTGTCTTTGTGACCAACACTAGTATTATTCAAAAGTAGGTGAATTCTACTATATTTTAAACAAATACATTTACAAATTTTTCCTTTGAAAAAATGAAAGTAGAGTGTCTTTGCCATTGCTTGTATAAGGATCATAGAAGATACACAATAATATTTGCTTAGTAAATAGGTGTGTGAGATCTAATCATAACAGAACTAACTGAATTCCAGGTCAAGACATGTAAGTTTCCATAGTTAAATTAGCAAGCTTCTTCTTTCTGATATCTACCCAAAACAGTATCGGTAGCTGGCAGTACCTTCAAGTGAAAACATTTTTTGTATTTCTTTTCATCTTTTCAAATGCGAAATAGAGTGATAACTCCAATCTAGTGCTTGATTGATCACTCCTTTAAGTCATATTTTAAATCTCCACCTTATTTGCAGATGAATCATCACTATGGAACTGGAACTCAATATAAATTATTTCAGGGAGCAAAAAGATATTTTTAATTTTCTAAAGTCATCAGATTTCTGATGGGCAAATTATATATATATGTATAATTATAATTATATACATAGTGAGAGAGAGAATTCACAGTGCTTAGAAACATATGTATATATTTTACATACTCTCCATATATATAATTATGATTACACATATCTAATAATTATAGTTATATATAAAATATATATAATTTATATATTTATATTTTATATATATGTGTAATCATAATTATATACACGGAGAGTATATTAGAGTATATTATATATATACTCTCGGTGTGTGTGTGTATATATATATATATATATATATATAGAGAGAGAGAGAGAGAGAGCATTCAAAGTGCTTAGAAACATGTGTGAATGAAAAGAAAAGGAAGGGAAAAAACAATAGGATGGTTTCTCTATTCCATATAAATTTCCATTGCAACTTCTGGAACTAGCTTACATACAGCGAGTGCTCCATAAATATTTGTTGATGATGATGATAGATTGCACATTTTGTATGCACTAATGTTAGTGCATGAGCACATTGCTTGTGTTTATAAAATGGAAGCAAGCAATAATGTTGACAAATGACCACATTCTCAGTGCGTCTAAGTACTGGTAGTTCAAAGTTAGGGGCTCTCATCCATTTATCAAGACAGTAAGTGACATTCAGCAGCAATGTATTTGTCCAACTTGAGCATTTAAGTATAAACACCATTTATATGGAGTTACTTCTGTTCTCTTTAGATAGGTCTTAGGGTATCACTCTCTTCACAAAGCATGTTGGACACATTCAGAACCACTGGACTCCATATAAAGTATGAGATTTGTATGTTCTAAAAAGTGAAAGTAATTCTTTAGAAAAGAAAAACGTCCATTCCATTTTGTGAAACAAAACTAGTTTATTGCAGCAATTTAGCTCTAAGTTTTTGGAATCAGAGGAGGGTTTATTGGAATCTTCTTCCACCTATTTCTAGTCTTTTATCCTTAAACACATGACTGAAGCTTGCTAAGTATTAGTAAACTGTGAAGTGCTGCTATAAAGAATTCCAATTTCATAGGGCTTTTGTGAGAGCTAGATGATATGATACATATTATATATTTATACAATATCTAGTTTATGTTAAGTACTCAAAGTTAGCTAAAATACAAATTTTACAGGTTTTTTAATTCAAAATAATCTACATCAGAAGACTATCTTCTAACCATAACATTAGTACATTTTGTATTTTTTCTTATGTTTATTGGTCCCTTTTCTGCCCAATCCTTTGGAACCAATTCTTTCTTTAGTTTTCCAAATGTTCATCTGCAACCAAGTAGCTTCCTTAGATTGTATGAAAGAAAACTACCTCAACATTGGTGAAATGCTTCTATTATGGATATTTTCAAGTTAACATACAACTATAGAAAGAAATAGAATTAACCGACTCTTTATACCCAATGAAGCTTAAACAGTTATTAGTTTTTTTCAAATCTTGTTTATCTATGTGCTCAGAATTAAGACCATCTAGGTTAACATGACTTAATTGCTTCATTTTCTTTCCAGGAATCCTTTGCTCTGGAAAGATTAAATTAATGAATAACTTCATTGTTCACTTCAGGAAATTCCTACAAATTAATTTAGCTCAGAGAATAGTCTCATCTGGGTAAGCAGCTCACTTATGAAACAACAACTTACTTGTGAAGACTTGCTTTAAGATTCTTGCTGCATCACTGTGTCCACTAGTCCTAAATTATACTATGAACTTTACCCAGTCCCATTCAGCTCCGTGCCTTAAACCACTCAAGCTTGAGAAACCGCTAAGACTCCATCAAGATGGTGTTCTTCCTTCTTGAGATGATTTTGAACAAATTTAGCATTTTTCTATTAACAGGTTGTAAGGTGATATTAAGGGGACAGCAATACCCATTTTTACGGTGTGTGTGTGTGTGTCTAAGCAAAAATTTTGGGGAGAAGTTAAAAATGAAACAAAAATATAGTACCATTTCAACTGCAATTTTTTCATTTAGAATATCTAACTGATCGGGGCCTTTTAAATAACATAATCACTATACTATTATCATACTTAATTATCAGTTGTTTTTTAATATCAACCATTATCTGATCCATATTTGAGCTTCCTAGTTATCTGAAAGGTGACTTCCAAATTTTTTTTTATTTTAAATTAGGATTCAAATAAATTACATTTGGTTATTAGTTCTCTAGCATCTCTTTTACTATGTAACAGAATCCTCAGCTTTTTAAAATTCCGTTGATTTGTTAAACTAGGTCACTAGTCCTATGAAATGACCTATATTATACATTTTACTTTTCTTTCCTTCTGGTCTGCTTTTACTTTTTGTACTATATACCCATTCCCTAAACCCCATGTACTCTGTAAACTTCAGATGGATATGTAGGCTTTATTGTATAAAGAAACACTATTCTGACAAAATCTTTTATAGGTGATGCTGATTATTTCTTATTGCATCTTAACAGGAGGCCAATGATGTAGTGGCATCCCTTTATTTGTTATACTAAGACTGATCACTAGCTTCAAGTGATATCAGTCTTATTGCCTCATTATAAATGTATCCATCACAACTTTACCCAAAAGTTGAGCATCCATTGAAGTTTATTGGCTATTTCCATTATTTCATTAGATTTTAAAATTGCAAGTTTATAATGCTATCATACCTTCCGTATTTATTAGCAGAAAATTTTTTTGTGAGGGAGAACTTCCTTCACCAATATTTGTTTCCTCTCACATTGAGATTGTATGGGAAATGAATGATAAATTTGTATTATTTTCTTTTATTTATCAATGTTCGGAGTGATGAAATTGTGCCTTAGCAGCACCCGGTGAGGATCAATAAGGATTTTTTGAATAACATCATGAACTCATTGATATTCGTTACATTTGATGTGTTTTCAACTTAAACAAATCGTTCCTTATAGACCGGTAGAAGTCCCCTTTTATTTCTTTTAATTGAAGTGCAAAATTTTTACAGAAACATTCGCAACTCCTGAGTATACATATCAGTGAATTGTCACAAAGTAATCATACTTGAGTGACCATCACACATTCTAGAAATTAAGTTAAATATTATTATACCACTTCTTTTATGCCCTATCCTGAACTCTGTAACTTCCTCCTTAAGAAAGGTAAGCATTGTCATGACTTAACAGCATATATTAATTTTTCTTACTTTTGATGTGAAAGGAACCACCTCGTATACACTTTTTTGTGGATGGCTGTTTTTTTCTCCACATTATGTTTAAAATTCTTTCTTAATGATGCACGAAACACTGGTTTGTTCATCTTCATTGTGTTCAACCATTTGCAGGAAGATAATAAAATATATTATTGCATTCATTCACCAGTACCATGCTGTCATAAATACTTTAGCTCTACAATAAATCTTGTTATCCAATAAAATAAGTTCTCTCAGTTTAATCTAAATTGATTTGGGTTTTCTTTACCGTATAAATTTTATAGTCATCTGGTTAATTTCCACATACACAAAAAGAAGGCCAAATTAAAACCTGCTGAGATTTTTATTGTAAATTTAATGGAACTACAGATCAATCTGGGGAGAAATGACATATTTAAAATTCTGGATATTCCAGTAGGTGGCCAATTATGATTTAAGTCAAGTCTCATAGTCCGGTCCACACAGCCTTCCTTGTTAATAACTATTTCAAGTAATTTTATGTGCTAAAAAGGTTTTGTCTAATTTTTAATCAATTGCATAAATCAATTTATATTTATTTTATTTTTAAATATAAAATTATATTCTAATAGTTAACATAATTTCCCACCTACAGATGGTTTTCCTGTTCTCCCCAAATAGCTATTCATGTTTATAACTCAAACTCTTGTGGATTTTTCCATTAATGTTAATGGTGATAAATATGATACACTTAAAGTTTTAGGGAGACAGTTTGTACAACCACCAAATTACTCCATTAAAGTTTATGATGTGTCTGCCCATTAGATTAGGATATCATACTACATAGATAAAGCTAGATATTTTAGTACAGTATTACTGTCCTTTTTGCCTCTCACTGTATCTACATGATTCCAATATTGTTTACTATATTTTACCAAATTAATGATCTCTGAAGCCATATAGATTCCAACATCATATCCTTATCCTTTTCATACTTTTTATATTTTACTTTCTTTCCCTCTGGGCTGCCTTTGCTGATTACTGGCCGAATCATTCCAACTAATGCTTGAGGGAATAGAGAAAAAAAATTTTTAAGAAGACACAGCAGTTACAATATTTTGACTTGCCTCAAAATTATTTTCATTAAATCTATTTTAGTCATTGGGTAATAGTTTTATCTCTTCAATGCTTGGTTAAAAATATTTCATATCCATTTAGCAGATAAAAGTCTATGTATTGTTTTTCAAACTTCACTTGTTAAAGAACTAGTTTAGAGAAGACAACTTTTTTCCTCTGGTTAGCATGTCTGAGCTCAAATATGGTTTGTCACTTTTGGAATGTTTCCTCCAGCCAAACTGTCATTTCCGTTATTTGAGAACATCCTCCCTAATTTTCTGATACATCACAGAAATTTTATTTAAAATAAAGTGAACTTTGATCTCTTAAAATAATGTCTTTGTTGAAGATTTTAATAAAGTATTGGATCAAGAGATATTGACAGTTTGAAATGGACTGTGAATTATTGTCAGGATCTGTACAATCAGTCTGCACAATTCCTAAGGAGAAATAATCTATGTGGAGGCTTAGCACCTACTCATGCAAAAGTATCTTAAACTCCAAAATTTCTCTTAAAATAATTAAGGTAGAAGAGACCAGTAGGCTCTAGAACAAGAGAACAGGGCTTCTTATCTTTGGCACTGCAGACGTTTTGGCCTGCATAATTTTTTGTTGTGAGGTGCTCTCCTGTACACTGTAGGAATTTTAGTAGGATCTTAGGCTTTTATCAACTAAATGGTAGTGCACTCTCCTCTGCCCAGCTGGGACAACAGAAAATGTCTCCAGATATTGCCAAATCTTCCCTGGGGGCAAAATCACTGCTGTTTGAGAACCACTACTTTAGAGTATAATAGCCATAACTATTTAAAGAATGGTGAAGGTGTGCCCTTTTTGTTTTTCTCATTCAACAAAGATAGTAAATTGATTTGAGATTAACATCTGATGAAATACTATTAAAATCTTTTGTTACAATATTTTTTGAAGTTCCTGTAGTGAAAAACATGGATTATCAGGGCTTTTTTTTTTTTTTTTTTTTTTTTTCTTTTTTTTTTTTTTTTTTTTTTTTTTTTTTTTTTTTTAAAAAAGAGCTATAAAATCAAATGAGGAGTAGCAGCTTAGTCTATCTGGAAGAGAGTTTTTGAAAGAATTAAACATAAATTCTTTGTCCCTGATCCAACCTTTCTGTGGGGGAAAGCAAAGATAGATGGTCATAAAAGTATATTCTCATGAAGAGGGGAAACAATCCTGAAAGGTCAAAGATAAAGCATTGCAAGGGAGGCAAAACTTTACCTCTACCCATTTTAGGTTTTCAATTGAAACTTGAACAGACAACAAATTGACAAGAGAAGCAACAAGCGTGTATTAACACTTGCAGCTCACATCACAGAGGATAAAATTCAACCACAAGTAACTAAAAGCGATGGCTTAGAACCCTGGTTTATATAGCATCTTCAACAAAGAGCAATATATTTAGAGAAATGACAGTACAAAGTAAAGTAGTTTTAGGCTTCCAAAGGTGGGAAACTTTGGGAAGGTAAATATATGGAAAGAAACTAATGGAGTAAGTTTTGTTTGCAGATTCCTCTGGTGCTGAGTCTGGACTGTTAATACTCTAGAATTGTCTTCAGTAAAGGAGAATTTTTATCCTGTCTTTATGCAGAAAGAGGTAGAGACCTTTTCCTGCGTTTGCTGCTTCTTCATTGTCTTCAGCTTAAAATAAGCTTATGTTGAAGAGGCATTTGGGGATGACACATTCTGTTTTCCTTCAGCATACATCTGAAAATAATAGCCCAAATTAATCAGACCAATAATTTGGAAATGCTTGATATTCACAAAGAATGCAAGATAAATTTTATGTTTTAAAGTGTAAGAAAGCCAAGCTTCACCAGGCTCAAGTGAAAAGACAACAGGATTAATTGAAAGAAAATGTGGGCCAGATGCAGTGGTTTACGCTTATAATCCCAGCAATTTAGGAGGCTGAGGCAGTAAATCACCTGAGGGTAAGAGTTCAAGACCAGCCTGGACAACATGCTGAAATGCCAGATCTACTAAAAAAACAAAAGTTCGCTGGGCGTGGTGGCACACACCTGTAATCTCAGCTACTCAGGAGGTTGAGGCAAGAGAATTGCTTGAACCCAGGAGGTGGA
>NW_016108176.1:216228-229701 GCF_001604975.1 Cebus imitator | reverse complement strand
AGAGAGAAGGAGAGAGAGAGGGAGAGATGGGGGAGAGAGAGAGAGACAGAGAAAGAGAAAGAGAAAGAAAGAAAATGGATAAAATGTGATGAAATTAGAAATAAGGAAAGATTTTAGGGCAAATGACATAGAGTAGCAGATTTTATTGCTAATGAGCAGTAAAGCTAGGTTTTTATCATAATGCTCTATTATAGTTGAGTTGCTGGAGAAGTTGTAAAATATTAACAAGAAACAGGCCTGGTACGGTGGCTCACACCTGTAATCCCAGCACTTTGGAAAGCTGAGGCAGGCAAATCACTTGAGATCAGGAGTTTGAGACCAGCCTGGCCAACATGGTGAAGCCCTATCTCTACTAAAAATACAAAAGTTAGCCAGGCATGGTGGCAGCTGCCTGTAATCCCAGCTACTCAGAAGACTGAGGCAGAAGAATCACTTGAATCCAGGAGGCAGAGGTTGCAGTGAGCAGAGATCATGCCACTGCACTCCCGCTGGGTGACAGAGCAAGACTCCATCTCAAAAAAATATTTTAAAAAATGAGTAAGAATTTAAAAATCAAAGTGTTTACTACATACTGTGATGGTTGTATTGACACAGGTGGATAATTTAAATACAAAGTATGGAAATAAGTGAAGAGACACAGACAAGGAAACAATAACCATTTGATTAGTTATAACTGAAGAAAAATTAATTTTTGAACAACAACCAAAAAAACTGCTCAGAGTGTGAAGATGGAAATGGTCTTTGAACATCAGGAAAAAACTTAGGAAAGCCATTTCTAGATACTATATCAAATGGAATATATTACAAAGTTTAATGTAAAAACCTATAAAATCTAGGAATAAAAAAAAAGTTACCTAGAAAAGAATGAGAACAAGATTGCCTTAGTTTTTTGTTTTCAATATGATGTACCAGAGGACAATGAATTCATACTTTTAGACTTCCTAGGGGGAAAATGTGATGGCTTAAGAATCAAGCTAAATTGTTTCTCATTCATAGAGACAAATAAGTTTATCCTTGAAAAGAGCTTAGAAAATATACTAACCATGTGCCTTTCTTCAAAATACTACCTGAATACTTTTTCCAAAATTAACTAATGCTGACATCTAGGATAGTTAAATCATTAGTAAAAGGGACTTTCCTTAACAGGCTGAATGCCGTGAATGCAGTATATCTTTGGATGATTCATTGCCAGGTGGATTCTGCCGCTCAGAGTGAATGGTTCTCAGGGCTTGCCAAAGTTCTTTTCTTACAGTAATTACAAGATCAGTGCAGTATTAGAAGATTTTGCAGTTTTTTTGTGTGTGAATTTTTCATATGTCTCTCATCTTATGATTTAGTGAGAAAATATTGTCATATTTTGAGGATGACATAAACTAAACCTCTTGATGTCCTAACTCAGTAATAGTAATTAAACTGTTTTGGAGACTTTTCTGGATGAAATTGCAACCCAAAATGAGTTTTCTCTCCATCCACAGACACGTTCTTGAATAGAAAATTATAATAATCTGACTTTTATTAGGAAATTTAATGATTTTCTTTAACTATAAATATTATATTGGATAAAATGAGCCATTTTTGTAGTCATTATATTGTTGTCCCTACCATTAAAAAATCTTCAATGTAGGATTTATGAATATACTGAGTTAACTATTTTTAAAATTTCAATATGTTCTGAATGATGTAAACTGTAATAAAAATACTTAATAAATATAATAAGGTAATGCACAAAAATAATAGGTCATATCTTGGTATTGGGATTTGGGGTAATGGTTTTTCATCATTAGTATAAGTTCCTACATTTTTCATATTTTTACAAATAACTTTAATAAAAAATAAGAATTATATACACAATTGATCATGGATAGCATTTAAAAAACACAGAAATACCAGGCACAGTGGCTCATGCCTGTAATCCCAGCACTTTGGGATGCCAAGGTGGGCCAAACACAAGGTCAGGAGTTCAAGACCAGCCTGGCCAACATGGTGAAACCCTGTCTCTACTAAAGATACAAAAAATTAGCTGGGCATGGTGGTGCACACCAGTAATCCCAGCTACTTGGGAGGCTGAGGTAGAAGAATCACTTGAACCTGGGAGGTAGAGGTTGCAGTGAGCCAAGATTGCACCATTGCACTCCAGCCCGGGGAACAGAGCGAGGCTCTGTCTCAAAAATAAACAAATAATTAATTAAAATACAGAGAAAAATGTTTCAAGTCTTAAATACTTTGTCGGGATGGTAAAATTAGTGATAATTTTTTTCATCATCTGATTTTCTATATTTTCCAAACATAGCTCAAGAATTATCTTTAATCCTTCCCTTCCCAAACTCATAAAATGGTTCCCCTTCTCCATCATACACAGGTAAAAGAGATAGTCATCTCAAATTTGCCTATATAGAAAATAATATTGAAAAACATTTTACAGAACTCTTTGGGAAGAATTAGCAAAAGGTAGTTTGAAAAGTAAGCAAATAAAAAAATAATATGATAATATAATATGAGATGGTGGTGGCACAGAAGCCTACTCTGAAAGGCCACTAAGATGGGAGACTGAAGCTTGGTTTTAATGGATGGCACAATGGAATAAAATAATAGATTTTTTTTTTTTTTTTGAGACGGAGTTTCGCTCTTGTTACCCAGGCTGGAGTGCAATGGCGCAATCTCGGCTCACAGCACCCTCCGCCTCCTGGGTTCAGGCAATTCTCCTGCCTCAGCCTCCTGAGTAGCTGGGATTACAGGCACGCGCCACCATGCCCAGCTAATGTTTTGTATTTTTAGTAGAGACGGGGTTTCACCATGTTGACCAGGATGGTCTCGATCTCTTGACCTCGTGATCCACCCGCCTCGACCTCCCAAAGTGCTGGAATTACAGGCGTGAGCCACCGCGCCCAGCCAATAATAGATTTTTTTTTAAAAAGAATGTTCTCAGTTATTGCGTTCCGAGGGTTAATTTTGGTAAGTCTGGAATTGTCCTGAGATGTTTCACTGAAGTATGAGATGTATCTACATGGTACTGACTGCTAGTCAATGTTACTGGTTCCATGCAAATGTTGGTGGTTCCCAATCCAAGTGACAAAGTATGGCCGTTGAGTGCCTTGCAGAGAGGGACAATTGGAGCATGCTTCAAATTTTGTAACTTCTTGTTGTAAGTCAACCTGTGGCTGTGACATGTATCCCGACTCTAAGACTTCTGACTTATTATATCCCCTGTTAAGGGATGGGGCTAGGGGAGGGACAGCAGTGGGTGGGGAGGTTGGGGAGAGATAACATGGGGAGAAATGCCAGATATAGGTGACGGGGGGATGGAGGCAGCAAACCATCTTGCCATGTATGTACCTATGCAACAATACTGCATGATCTGCATATGTACCTCAGAACCTAAAGTACAATGATTAAAAAAGATAAATCATTGTTATTCCCATGATACAGAAGACACTTTCAGATTGCTTCCTTTTTATGAACATAGGATTTTCTCTGTATGAATTTGTAGGTTTTGTGTGCTATCACTGAATCTAAAGGAACACCAAGTTGCAAAAAATGGGAAAATATTCTGGTTTTACTGCCAAGCTATAGAAAAACGCTTCACAATGTCTCTTGGGCTATTTAATATATTCTCCTCTGATAATTTTGGTGTTGCCTAGAAATCCAATGAACTGTATATAAATACTGAATTTCTTCAGAGATTACTGATAAACTGTTCAAAGTCTTGGAAGGGATACCTTCATGCCTGTTACCAGGCCTCAAGACAGCCCATCCAGCACCAGATTAGTTTTAAAAATCAAGATGTCTTCAAACATCCATTAGATTTGCTTCAGGGCCTATACATATAAGTTCGTTGAATCTTGGATAGTGCATTTTCAGTATAAGCATTGACAACCAGTTGGCCTTTCAAAACTGCATAGATATCAGAATGTTTTATAACAGAACATTAACTTTTAGACCTCAACTCCAATCTCTGCCTTGAAAAATGAAAATTTACATATTATACTGCACATTTATGTAGTTTTTTCTCAAGCTGGTGAGTTACTTCAATTGTATTCTCACTACATTAGATCTGGTAGGAGCTTTTGTTATGTTACAGCTTAGAAACTGATTGTTTCTGTTTGAAAAAAAATTAAAAAGCCTTGAAACCAATCTACCAACTACATGGAAAATATCCTTATTATAATTTTTAATAAAAAAACCCTGCTTGGGGTGAAATTTCAATTAGAGATTAAAATAAAACAAAATCATCCCAAACTCATTAATATAGTGATGAAAAATGGATTGTAGATAGCTCCATTTTCACTACCAGCGTATGATGAAAGTGAATTTCAGAATTAACGAGCCTTTTGCAATGTTGCTTCATAATTTAAAAACTGTATATAATCTGTTGATTTTTTTTTCCTTTTTAAACATTTCCCTATGAAAAGCTAGGGAAATATTGAAGTAAATGACCACATGTAACTCTCACCTCACCCCCAAAATTAATGACAGTAATGAAAAATAGGAAATGAAACATCATTTATTACTATAACAGGAAAAGGCTCCAATAACATGTCAGAGGCATGTACACCAAGTACAATACAATTTGGTCCTGGTTGTAAAAAGACATTGGGAGCTGATAAAAAAACTTCTCATGTTGAGAACAGCTAACAGCATTTTTCCTGAAGGACCCTGCTAAATGAATATCTTCTATATTGGAGGGAGTGAGATCATTATGTATGGCTTTTTTACCAATCACACAAGTGAATGCAGAATAGCAGGTAAAAAACACAAGGTTGATTAGTACTGGTTTCTGAAGTCTAGAAGCAATGCTACAATGCACTTATAAACCAGACATAAATTTTCTTTGAAAAATACATGCCAACTAACAATGACATTTTATTTCATATTCATTAGAATGGCTAAAACTAAAAGAATGACAAAACTGTGTGTTGACAGAGTTGTAAGCAAACAGAATTCTCATACATTGTTGGGTGGAGTGTAAAATAGTATAACCATTTCAGAAAAAGATCTGTCAGTTTCTTAATGAACTTACAATGTATCTACCATGTGATGAAGCAATTCTCTCAGGTGTTTGGCCAAGAAAAATGCAAACATATGATTCCAATAAGACCTTTAATACCATTCACAAGAGTTATATTAATAATAGCCAAAACTGTATATTGTTCAGGGGTCAATCAATAGGAGAACGAACAAACTGTGGCATACTCAGTTAGTAGAACACTACTCATCAGAAGAAAGGAACAAATTACTGATACACTCAACAACATGAATAGATCTCAAAATCATGCTGAACAAAAGAGGCCTTATACAAAACAATATCTACTCTTGATTGTATTATATTCTATACTGTATTCATAACTGGAATAATATGTACTGCCTTACTCTGTATATATGAAAGTTTAGAACAAGTAAAAGTAATGTGAAGGGAAAAATATCAGACTACTATTTGCTTCCTCAGTGGTAAGAACCAAGATTTTCTCAGAAGGAGCGTAGCAGAACTTACAGGGGTGATATAATGTTTTATGTCTTGATTGGGTTATATAGGTACATGCATTTGTTGAAACTTAGCAAATGTATATTTAAGATTAACACATTGCCTTATATGTAAATTTATCTAAAGAGGAAACATGGCAAAAAATTTGACTATACTTAATAATCTCCCTGCTGATGCATTTAGAGGGGAGAGTACTAATGTCTGAAAATCCATTAGAAATGCATAAAAAGGGGGGTGGGGAGCTGGGGAGAGATAGCAAGGGGAGAAATGCCAGATGTAGGTGATGGGGAGGAAGGCAGCAAATCACACTGCCGTGTGTGTACCTATGCAAAAATTTTGCATGTTCTTCACATGTACCCCAAAACCTAAAATGCAATAAAATAAATAAATGGAAAAAAAAAGAAATGCATAAAAAATAAGATGGCTTAATTGATGGATACATGAATGGTTAGATGTTCAAATGTGTTATAAAAGGTATAGGAAAATATTAATAGTAGAATCCAAGTGTTGGGAATATGGAAATTCACTGTAAAATTCTTTAAACTTTATGGTTAAAATTTTTCACAATATATTTTTGAAAAAAAATACATAGATTCAATAAATCACATTCAATAAATCACCTAGACTATTCCTTTACTTAATATTTACTGCTTAGAAGAAACCAATATCCTTTCTGCAAGTCCCTCCCACGAGTCAACTACTCATGCTCAGATTCCATCTGAATTTTTAATCTCTTCTTGAAAACTTTCCTGGCTTAGGTTGCTCTTTTGTTTTCTTAAGCAGCACAGACTTCTGCATGCAATGACAGTGTATTGCATCATATGGTAATTATTGATTTTTTTAATCTTAGATTATAAACTTTGTAATTAACTAAGTCTTTCTTGTTAGTCATTGAAAAAGTAGCACCTAGCAAAATGACAGGTATGATGTGCTAAATAAAAATAGCTCAAATTAATTAAATTAAAGATGTCTTACATAATTGAATGCTGTAGATACTTGTCAGTTCCCAAGATTATCTCACCGAGACAGGCAGACAGATTTCCTTAAAATTTTTCCTCAGAGGCCAGAGTAGTGGCTCATGCCTGTCATCCCTCGCCATTGGGAAGCTGAGGCAGGAGGATCACTTGAGCCCAAAAGTTGAGACCACCACACTGAGCAACGTAGTGGAACCCTGTCTCTACAAAAAAAAAATTTAAAAATTAGCCAGGTGTGATGGCATGTGCCTTTAGTCCCAGTAACTCGGGAGACCGAGGTGGCAGGATCACTTGAGCCCAGGAATTCAATGCTGCAATAAGCCATGATCACACCACTACATTCCACCTTGGGTGACTGAAATGAATAGAGTCAGACCTTGTCTCAAAAAAAAAAAAAAAAAAAAAAAAAATCCTCTGTAAAATAAAAACCAAAGATGAAGTGGAGAAAAACTTTAGTATTACTGGGAAACTCATTGGCTGATGTATATCTTTTTTTTTTTTTCCTTTTGAGATATGGTCTTGCTCTATTGCCCAGGCTGGAGGGCAGTGGCACAAACATAGTTCACTGCAGCCTGGAACTTCTGGGCTCATGTGATCCTCTTGCCTTGGCCTACCAAAGTGCTGGGATTACAGGTGCAAGCCACTACTCCCAGTCCAATGTATACTTTAAGTGTTGTTTTTGTTTAATCATAAATCTTATAGGAAAGTTTTGTTTTATAATTAAGGTACATTCAATATCAGTGTGGCCTTTTTGACAAAAACCATTACTGAGAGTTAACAGCATACTCATCTTCAATTTTGGCAGGTTGAGATGTTGAATTTTATTATATATAAAACTGGATGTGAAGAAATCATTTTCATTCCAAAAGTGCCATTCCTAGGCATCAAAAATGACTGGTTGCCTTTACTGAAGTTGAAATATGACTGATTGATTGATATTTCAAAGCATGCATATGTATAGTAGGTTACATTGATGTTCTGAATATTATCGCTGCCTATATACATGTACTTTGCAATGTTCTTTGTAGTCTCCCTCCTCTAAACTTATTTTGGCCAATGGAATCCTAGCATATGTGATGTATGTAGAGACTTGAAATAAGCTTTCACTTTAGCTTGTGTACTGTCCTGTGCCTCTGTCATTACCATGAAAACTTTTCTGACCTAGTCTACTGGAGGATGAGAAACATTTGGCAAGAGTCAAGTCACCCCAGTCACCAAAGCTAAACCAACCTAGATCAGTTGATGGTCAGTTCACCCCAGAATACGTAAGTGAGCCCAGTCAATTAGGCAGAGATGCTTAGCCTTCCAGTGGAGCACATGAGCAATAACTGCTTACCATCATATATAGCCAAGGTTTTTGTAGCTGTTTATTATCCAGTAAAAGATAACTAGTACATTACAGTATTTTTGTTTTCAGAGTTCATTCACTATAGTTTCTGAAGAAACACTGAAAAGTTGCTTTTATGTTAGTAGCAACATGAAATCAATTTCTTTAAATAAGAGAACAAAGTGATAAAAGTATTCTGACTGTCAATAAACCATAAAAAAATAGAAATTCAAGGAGTACTTAATAGTACAGAGTTTCTCTTCTCAGAGTTTCTATTGAGCATATCTCTTTCATTACTATGACTCTAAAGCCAGCGTCAGGTGGCAGAGACAATGCTACCTGTTAAACACATCATTTCTTCTTTCTGGAAACAGAATACTTCATTTACTAGCCTTTTTTTGCAGCTTGGCTAGGGTCATGTCCTCGAATTTTTACAAATAAGTGTGTGAGAGAAATGCTATGTTTCTTCAAAGTCCAAGACAGCTTAGGAATGGACATGGGTTTTTCATGCTCACTATTTGTCGCTCATATAGGGCTGAAAGTGAATAAATTTTAGCAGAGGAGTTTATTACCAAGAAGAAGTCTAGATTTATAATATACCTTTAGGGGAAAATCACCAGGCAGAACCTCTGGATTGGAATTGACCATGACGTGAACAAGAAATAAACCTTTGATCTATTTGTGTGTTGTGGTAGGTAATATTAACTATCCTGAGTGGTACACAGTTACATTCTCAAAATCATTTAAATATGTGCAGGCAAACATTCTATTTCTAGATGTAATATTGTATTAATGATCTATTGCTGGATAACTAATTTACTCCAAAACTTAGTGACTTAAAACAATAGTATTAGTTATTTCACAGTTTCTGTAGGTCAAAAATAAAGAGTGGCGTAGGTGTGTAGTTCTGGCTGAGGATCTTTCATAAGGTTGTATTCATGAAATTGGTTTGGGGATGCATCTGAAATTGAAAGATCCACTTCCAAGCTCACTCCTGCAGTTGTTGGCTGACTTTAGTTTCTTTTCATGTGCATCTCTTCATAGGCTACTCTGAATGTCCTCACAACAAAGCAGCTGCTTCCCCATAGCAAATTATTCAAGAGAGCAAATATGAGTCTTTTATAATCTAATCTCAAAAGTGACATATCATTAATTCTGTTATATTCTATTAGTCACACAATGCAACCCTGTTACAACATGGGCATGAATACCAAAAGAAGGGGATCACTGGGGGCCATCTGAGAGTCCAGCTACCACAATACAGTAGAAAATGGAGAGGCCTGAGATAACCTGGAGAGTGCATGCACTAGTAGACTAATTGAACACTATATGAGTGCAGAAAGCAAGTCTGCTGGTCTAATTATAACTGAAAGGAAGCATTCTTTTAAAAATGCTGTATTATGAAGGGAAAGGTGTATATAAAGATGTTTCCATGAAAGGGAAAATGATATGCTTTTGGAATACGTATTATTCTCAGGTTATAACAAGAGGGAGAAAATGAAAATGTCTTTTTCTCTCTATCTTGAATTAAGATGATAAGATCCGTTTTTTTTTTTTCAGTTAGTGGGCAGGTATTACAATTGTCTATTTTCAAGCTGGAGTATGTAGTAGCTATCATTACGTGCAAAAATTAGGGTAATGTAAAATGACTTGCATAAAATGTTATAATAATTGTCTTTAAGTTATTTTGCTCACTGTAAGAGAACCCCAAAGAAAGCCATTTGGCTAAAATGTCAATTCTCACTACTTGTCCAAATACAAAAAAACACAACATGAAAATTATGTTCATACCTTGATTTTTGTTAATATAGGTTTCTATTTTTTTCATATATTCCATTTTTTTTTGCAGAGAAAATGTGGGAGTTGGAAGAACATAGCTACAATAATAATTCCCATGTAGGTGGCTCACCAATTGAGAAAAAAAGAGATAGGTTAAATACTAAGGCATATAAATGGAAACTCTGTATGTATTACAGTTTTTGGAACTTGGAGAAAATAGAGTTGCATTTCTAACATAGGTTAAGCTAGTGGTACCAAGGAATGGTATCTGTAATTGATAAAGGTAGAAGGAAAAATTCAAAATCTGAGTGAGAAAGGCAAGAAAATTGGATAATAGATTTTGTTCTATTTGGAAAGTCACTTTTTTTTTTCAGTTTACAGATAGATCCCAACATCCTTATTACTGCTTATTTGTGTGTTTGTGTGTATAGTCTTTAATAACACACAACACACAAACATACCTGTGCTTATCTTTCAGCTGTGACATAATTTTGTAATGCAATTACCAAAACCTCTGTGTTTGAAAAATTCACATGCAGATGAAGAAAATGGATTATTTAGCCAATATTCATGTTCTCCTAAGAGAGTTCTGCTAAAATAGAAATGACCATTGAGGAGGTTCAGTTCACATAAAAATTGTGAATCATCAAAAGGGCACCATCATGGATTTAATTTGGTATTATGAATAAGTACTTCAAATTTCAGTAATGGCACATTGTCTACCAATAATGGCAGAAGAGCTATTCAATATGAGAGAAATGTTTAGATGTCTAAAATATAACTGTGTACAAATTAGTGTAGATTGTTTTAGAAGTCATTACAGAGTATGAATTTATGCCCATTAAAATATAATATTGACTCTACTTTCAGTTTTTATTAACAATTTATGGGTTATCATTATGGACAGTACGTTAATTGGTCAGAATACTGATCAAAGAGTTTGACCTAGACTTGCTGATTCTATTATTGGTTGTGTAATATTTGACAGTCTGAAGCTCATCAATTGTTAAATGAGGATAATGATGCGTGCCTCAAAGGACTTTTGGAATGATACAGGGAGCAGCAAATTTGCAAAAATCCAGAAAATGAAAAACACTACACAAATGTTGGTTATTGTTACTCATCTCTATCCTATACTGGAATACAATTTCTCTCCTTTTATGCTTTAGTCTCCTTTCTTTCTACCAGGTTGTCCACTGCCTGTGCTCCTGCTGTCACAGTACCGGCCTCTAACAGTTTATTCACTTATAACCTTCTTATGGTTTAATGTTTCCGATATCCTAGGCACTGAAAATCAAAATAAAACAACCAAAAAGAAAACTAATGGAGCAACTTGAAATGTTTTTATTCAACATAGAATATTTTATTTTAAATATTCTGGCATAAAATAAATGGGAGAAATAGTGAACTAAAGTGGTAGCAATATTTAGAATGTTCTAGATCATCTACTACTTATTTCCTGCTTTGAAGTGACTTCCAGAAAGATGATATCTTAGAGTTGTGAAACAAGAATAAATTAAATGAAGTGTTATAGTATTGTGGATATGTGCACATGATGTATAAATATATACTGTTATTTTATATATGTAATACATACATATATGTATATATAATGTGCTTATATATGTACATATATGTATATGATATATATACACATGTATATGACATACACATGTGTGTGTGTATGTATATCACAGCTCTTCCTTAACACATGGAGCTTGCTTACTATTTCTGATATCTAATGCCTTATATCATATCATTCTCTTACCTAGAATGCTCTTAAGAAAAATAAAACACAATTTTATTTGTAAAATAATGTGGTGCACTGCCTCACTAAAGGAACAGAATAACAGTATTACTGTGTCATTAATAATAGAAATGTATAATATGTTTAATAAATATTCAACCAGGTAAATAGTATGTTGTAGGTTTTTTGAAGCCCTTTCATTGTCTCCTTTAGCTCATGTGCATAATAATATCAGAGAAAGTCATATGTACACTGCCTCATACTTGCTGATTTTCTTGAATGTCTCGCACTGTATCTATTAATGCCTTTACAGCACAAATGATATCCTTTTTCTCCTAGTATCTGAAAAACTAGAGTAAAAGTGATATTCAATAATTGTACATAAATGTTTTTTGAATGTATAAATAAAAAGGGAATAACGAGGAGGGCAACTAAGACAGCCAAAAGTGATCAGGGAAGATTTCACATACAGCATTAAAATTTACTGCTCTCTCTCTCTCTCTCTCTCTATCTCTCTCTCTCTCTCCTCTCTCTCATCTCTCTCTCTCTCTCTCTCTCTCTCACACACACACACACACACACACACACTTTGCTTTTCTTTCTTTGAGTTTGCTTTTTAAATTTTTTCCAACTTTAGTCATAATTTGCAAACTATTGAAGCCATCCATTGTGTTTAATTCCATGATTTTTAGTAAATCTATGCAGTTCTGAATATATCACAGCAATACAGTTTTCCATAATCCACTTCCATTACACTAAAAAGTTTCTATGTTCCAATTTGCAGTCAATCCACATTTCCACATCCAGCCCCTGGCAGCCACTCATCTATTAATACTTTCTGTATGTATATATTTTGCATCCCTAAAAATGTTTGTGTCGATTTAAAATACAATATGTAATCTTTTGTGACTGGCTTCTATCACTTACCATCAGGATTTCACGGTGTGTCCATGCTATAGCCTGTAACACGACCTCTTTATCCTTTTTGTCTAATAATATTTTATTGTATGGATGTACCACATTTTGTTTATACAGTCACCTTACCATTGCAGATCTACCCTTTTATGGGAGTTTAGTCTTTCTTTGAGCTTTGCTAGTTTTAGGAGTAATTCCTGGGCCTGGGTGCTCTCCAGCTGAATCAGGGAGACTTTTATAAGCTACTTAGGAAGTTTTCTGGTTTTCACACTTAGCTTTTAATTGTCAATTAATCACCATAAACCTTTTTTTAACTTTTTCCCTAATTATCAATTATATCTAATATCATCTACCTAATTCTACAGTCATTATAGTAACTATTCCTCTCATTTTTCTCAAATGGCTGATATATCATCACACCTACTAGCTCAGTTCCTTCCATTAGAATACCAGCTTAGTTATACATAATTATATACAGCAAAAGTTGTATATATTTCACTGCTATCTTGCTCCAGGGTATATGTGTGCTCTATCTACCATTAGTGATGGAATCCTTGTTGTCAGCTGACAAGTTGAACATATGTATCTGCTTTCTCTGAGCACTCTTGGTTCCAACTATCAAAGGTGATGTTCTACAAGAATCAGAATATAATATGAAAAGTAGTGTGTAGAAAGTTCCCATGGAGTTATCATGGCACCAACATCTGTCAGAAGGAAGGGGAGGAAGCAGGACCTTGAAGAAGGGGAGGTTGTCCTGTGATGCATTGTCAGTGAAAAGCTTCATACATTTGAATAGGGAGCTCTGAAGCTAGATGGTTCTACAGAGTTATCTGGACTTGGGACAAAGAAGGTAGGCCTTCATACCCCTGTATGGATCGATGTGAGTGACTTTGAGCAAGCTAATTCCTTCAACAGGGAATTCTTGAAGAGGGCTGATAGATTAAGGCTGTCTATCAGCCCTGCTTGTCGCAGCTGGGGAAATAAACCCTTTAGTCCTGAGGCGGGGGGATCCAGGCGGTATATCACAGCATCCACTATGTAGAGCCAAAAGGATTTTTTGACTGATGGTATGAGGTATGTGAATCAAATTGAGGCATCAAGGATGACTCCAAAGATTTTGGCCTGAGCAACAGAAGGATATAGTTGCTGTTTACTGAGATGGCAGGGGCTGTAAGTGAAGTGTTTTTGAAGGGGATTTCAGGATTTCAGTTTGGGTCCTGTTATTTGTGAGATGTCGATTAAACATCCAAGT
>NW_016108176.1:163578-216022 GCF_001604975.1 Cebus imitator | reverse complement strand
CTCTTGTTACCCAGGCTGGAGTGCAATGGTGCGATCTCGGCTCACCGCAACCTCCGCCTCCTGGGTTCAGGCAATTCTCCTGCCTCAGCCTCCTGAGTAGCTGGGATTACAGGCATGTGCCACCATGCCCAGCTAATATTTTGTAGTTTTTTAGGAGAGACGGGGTTTCACCTTGTTGATCAGGATGGTCTTGATCTCTTGACCTCGTGATCCACCCGCCTCGGCCTCCCAAAGTGCTGGGATTACAGGCGTGAGCCACCGCGCCCGGCTCAATTAACTTTCTTAAGATGAATTCCTAGTTATGCTATTTACTGAAATCTTGGAAATCTAAGAATAACTTCTAATTTTTGGTTTCTTCACAGCAACTTAAGCATATATCAGCACCTATGAAATGATGAACTATTCTTACATACAACTATTATTTTCATGCATATATATTTATGACATTCCTAGACTTTTTCTCCTCATTTTCAGCTTTAGTGTATTCTCATAGAATCAATCCATTATTTAACTATTGTTTGTTGACTCATCCTTAAACATAATTAACAAAAAAAATACACCTATACCCACTGTTTGAAGACACTCAACATAAGTTAATTGGCTTTAGCTGTTTTTCAATCATTCAGGTCTATGAGAAGTTACTTTCTTAAGATGGAGCATATACTGATGTTTTAAAAGCTTAATAGTATTCTTGGTTAGTATTTTTCCAATTATGCAGATTTACTTTGTATGCCTAATGTCAAAACAGCTGCTAACATATTTTTTGTCTTAATAACCTCTGTTTTTATAAGAGGCCATATGAAATACTTTCTGTTTTAAAATATGTTTTTTTCCCTTGTTTTTGGTTGTAGGCACTACTTTTGTTGGGCTATTTGGAGTAAGATTAGCAAAGCTTTCAGACACTCAAATGTCTTAATATCAAGCTATATTTTTTATTTGTGTATTAAAGTTGAACAGAAGTTTATTACATGAATTTCAAGTAATAATGAAGGGTAAGTTCTAAAATAGTAATACCACAGATGGTTATGTACAAAGAAATTGGTAATCTGAGGGAGTGCATGGCAGAAATAGTGACCTATTTTTATACCTAATTCCATATTTATACATATTTATAAAATATATTCTTGAAAATATATTTGGCTTTAGGTTCCAACAATTTTCTTTTTGTTTGTTTGTTTGAGGCAGAGTCTTACTGGGTCACCCAGGCTGGAGTGCAGTGGTGTGATCTTGGCTCACTGAAACCTCTGCCTCCTAAGTTCAAGCGATTCCTGCCTCAGCCTCCTGAGTAGTTGGGATTAGAGGCACGCACTACCACACCCGGCTAATTTTTTAAATATTTTTAGTAGAGATGGAGTTTTGCCATGTTGGCCAGACTGGTCTCAAACTGCTGACTTCAAGTTATCCACCTGTCTCAGCCTCCCAAAGTGCTGGGATTACAGACATGAGCCACTGCACCTGGCCAGGTTCTCACAAATTATTTACTATTACCCTGTAACACTAGCAAGGGACTAAAGATTTGCATGTTCTAAACATGCTTTCATGTATATTTCTACTGTTGACTTTATCAACAATAATAAAATCCCACAACTTTGTAGACCAAATCTAGGATTTTGAAAGATTACAGCCAATAATTATAGTTAATCTCTTCCTAACAGCTTAAC
Organism: Cebus imitator; assembly: GCF_001604975.1. Taxonomy (NCBI): domain Eukaryota; kingdom Metazoa; phylum Chordata; class Mammalia; order Primates; family Cebidae; genus Cebus; species Cebus imitator. Next base: position 214,361 of record NW_016108176.1, on the reverse strand, counting down.
TCCTGTGGTCCTCTCTTAGAAATGTGTATTCAATGAAACTTCTGTAACAACACCATGAATTAAATTTGGAAGAGAAACTACACCTTTAAGAAGGTGTCGCTTTTCTAAAGTCAATAATGATAGCTAATTTAGACTAAAACCCTGGTGCCTTGAACACAAATCCAGAGTTATTCCTAATATACCTCATGCACAAAATTCAAGGCTTCAATTTGACATTTATTTTCTATTGTGGATATTGATTTCCTGGGGGGAAAAATGAAATGTGCTCTTGTGGCCCAGTGTGCTTTATTACCAAATAAACTATAATTGATTAAGAAGACTTATGTACTACTCTTTATGTTACTACAAATGTATTTCTATAGAGCTTCTTCAGTGATGGCTGATTGCAACTACATATATTAATAAACAGTACTACTAATGTACAAACAGTTATTACAGATTTATCTGGTTTATAGGCTTGCCTTGGCCAAAATAAAACCTTCAGTGTATTTTATAGTACTTGATGAGGAGCTTTATAATTAAGCTCATGTTTAAATGAGAAAATGCATTACAGTAGAATGCAGTTCCTCAATCTTTCTGTTGTTGCTGACTGCATTGAGAACTGCAGAAGCCAAAGAAATTTATAAAATATATTTCTGAGTTATATGTATAGTTATAGATTGTTAAATATTTTTCCAAAAATGTAATGTCTTGGTGAAGTTTAAAATATTTTTCATCCCATTGAAAATATGGAACACTAAAAATCTATTACATTCCTCTGAAAATTTCCTATCCTCACATTTATTTAACATTAGCTTAGTTAATTTTTCCTGCATATTGATTATCATCAGCAACTTCCCTATAACTTATTTTATTTTGATATGCTAAATTCACCTTTCTTGTCTACCAACAAAATTAATCTAGAGTGAACACATTTTTGAGAGGGATGTAAGACTAGTCACTACATGCAGAAAAACATGAATTCCCTTGCGATTTTCCTAGCCTCTACTGATAATACCCACTGGAATAGTAGAAAAACTTAATGGATAAATGATTTGTTAATCTATGCAGGCTTGACGATTGTCTTTTATTTTATCTCCTCAATATCCATATTAAATGCAGAAGAAGGGATATCCTAAGGAAGCAGCAAAATAAAGTATATATTGATATTACATGTTTCAAAGAAGAGCCTGAATGTAACAATTATGGTAAATTGCATTGCTGTCATAAACTATATATCTGATTTATATTGTAAAACAAAGCAAGGTACACAAACCATCTTAAATCAACCAATATGCATTGCAAAGACTCCTACTGAAATGTATGGTTCAGGTATATCCATTTCATTGAACAATGCCATTAACCAACAGCACGTGATTGACATTTTTAGAACAATTCAGTCAACAGCAGAATACACTTTTTTTTTTTTTCATATCCACAGGGAACGTATACAAAAACAGATCATATCCTGGGCCACAAAACTAACCTAAAAAATATATCAGATTTGAAATCATATAAAGTATGTTATTTGATCAAAATGGAATCAAACCAGGAAAATCTCCAAACAATTGCAAATTAAATAACATCCTTCTCAATATTGCATAGGTCAAAGATGATATCTTGAGGGAAGTAAAAAAAAATACATCAAACTGAATGAAATAAAAATGCAAGATATCAAAGCTTGTGGGACACATCTAAAATAGTGCTGAGGGTGAAATTTATGTTACTAAATGCTTTCATTACAAAAAAAAAAAAGGAAGTCTTAAGTCGACAATTCAGGTACCCACCCCAAGAAAATAGGAAAAAAGTGAATCCAAAGTAAACAGAAAGGAGATAATAAAGGTATGAGCAGATATAAATTAAATTGAAAACAAAACAATAGAGAAAAGTAATGAAATCAATAACTTTTTTTGAAAATATTGTTCAAATTATTACTCAAAATATTATTCAAAATATCATTCAGACTGACAACCATAAAATGGAGTGGACAAAACTGACTAATACAAGGAATAAAACAGAAGATATAATTACAGACAGAATAGGGGTATATGAGGAATAATGAACACGATCTATGCAAGATCTGCATGTAGAAAACTACAAGACCCTGACAAAAGAAATAAAAGAGTCTAGATATTTATCTAGGTAAAAGGAGAGACATATCATGTTCATGGATTGAAAGATTGACCATACGCGGTAAAGATGTCAGTTCTCCTCAGACTGATCTATAGGTTTAATACAATTGAGCTTATAGTTATTTCAAATAAAATGAAGCAAAACACATGACCATAGACATTAAGTTTACCAGTGTCCTTCATATTACCATATCTAATGGATCTTTTAAAATTTTTCCTTAATTAACTTCTACATAACTATTAAATTATCTGCTATAGTCATGTTAAACAAATGTCATTTCTTAAATGTACTATTTTGTTTTCTCAGAATTTTTCCTTTAGTTTCATTTTCTCCTGATTTCCAATTTAGGTTTCATTGATTCATTTATCCAGCAAATGTCTTCTCTGCAGGTATTTTATTATGCAGTTAATGGACAAAGATTTGTAGCAACACTCCTCTTAAGTTTCTATCTGTGTAATTCATGTATTGGTTAGAGAGTCATAGGAAATTCATTTATATATTTAGTCTTATTTACTTAAAAAACACAACAAACTATTCTACTATTTTTTGATTCACATTATTAAGGCCAGTGAGTAACAAATGTAATTGGCAAATAAGTGTAATTCAATTCTTTGTTTAACAAACATGCATGGAATAAGCCACTGTGTACCATAATGTTTGAAGTGCATTGAAAACATTTATCTGATTTGTTTTTATAAAATTTAAGATTTATATGGTTCTGGCTTTAAGAACTTTTTTTCTGACTTCGATAGACACAAAGAATAAACATTATATGCTTATAGTGCTTTACACATTTGTACATCTGGAAAACATAATTTTAATAGTACAGTTGTTCCAAAAAGCCATGTTGTGCATCAAATGACTTCATTTGAGCAAGAAATTTGAATGAAAAATATATTTAACTTATATTATTTTTCATCCTTGTGAATATTAAAGAATATGGACCCATGTTTGTCATAGAATATCATTTTTAGCAGTTCTATAATACACATTTTATCTAGGGCATCTTTTTTGCAGTTCTAGAAGGTGTTAAATTCTGAAGTTTGGTATTTTAAGATTCTTGAAAATATTTTAATCAAGTGATAGCAGGAAAGATTGACAAAATCATAAAATGGTTTTATCTGTAGCTAAAATTATTCTCTAATCAGAGACTCATCAAAATAGCATGCTGATTTCTCAGTATCATTTATCATTTCAGCTAGACAAGGCCATTTGCACTGAACATGAGAGAGCAGAATCATCTTCAAATCAAACTCTTAAATTTACTGAATAGAAATACATACGACAAACAAAATATCATAATATTATTCAAGTAGTATTTTGTTTCTCTAAGATATTAGAAGTGCATTTTTTTCCTTCTGTCCTTGTACATTTTTGCTATTGGTTTTGTTTTACTTTTTGTTTTAATATAAAATATAGTAAAGCCATTACTGAAGAAGCTTTACAGAAATACATTTGTAGTAACATAAAGTAAAATATATAAATATAAATATATAGTTTTTATAAATATAAATAGAAATATATAAAATATATAAATATTTACTGTTGTAGTAACAAAAGTAACATATATAAAAGCCATCACTGAAGAAGCTTTATAGAAATACATTTGTAGTAACATAAAGAGTAATACACAAATCTTCTTAATCAATTATAGTAAAACAAATTATACTAGTTTTGTTTTATTTTTGTCTGTCATTTACTTAAAATAATATTTTCTAGGGTGTAGTGAGAGTTCTCACTGATATTTCATACCTACTGGGAGGTAGCTTTAAGTTCCTATTTAAGGTTTCACTCAGTTCACTATCTTGCTAGCTTTATTTATGAGTGACAGATATCTATTTCGGTTATTTGGATATGAGGGAAAACTTCCCAGTTATTGTTTTAAGTTATAGTTAGATAAACCTAGGCAACAATATTTAAAAAGCATATCATGACCACAATACAGATGTTAATAGAAATGAAATGAATTACATTTTGTGAAATAAACAATATTGTGATTTTTAAAATTATATTGTGTGCTCTTTCTAATATTTGGATTTCTAATGCAGCAATAAGAATAAAGAATGGAAAAATAAATATGAAACATCAATAATTTCCACAGCTTTCCTATTCCAAGTTACTTTTGCAAATGCACAAATTCCTGAATCTTTATGTACCAACTTTAGGTGCTCTTATATATTTAACACTGACGAATTTTATTTCTTGATTGAATCTAGATAGTCTTTCAAAAAATCTGCAAGACTTTTCAATGGGCTAACAGGTTTGCTAAAAATGGAAATTGCATTGTGTGAAGTGACTTATGCCTGTGGTCCCAGCAACTTGGTAGGCTGAGATAGAGGATAGCTTGAGCTCAAGAATTCAAGGCTGTAGTGCACTATAATTGCACTTATGAATAGTTGCTGTATTCCACCTGGGCAACATAGCAAGACCCCATCTTGAAAAAATGGTAAGTGCATATTTGTCTACTTTTCCAAAATATTTGGAAAATTCATTTGTCTATATTCATTTAGAAGACCCTACTGTAGACATTTAACAACCTCAAAAATTTTATATTGTCAAGTTTAAAAGAAGTTGCTCTTGATATAGATAACTCATTTTTCATCATCACAACACAAACTCAATTATCATCCCCTTCCAAAAGGTACCAAGGCAAATTTGATTGTTATATTCTGGATTTGAATAATTTGAGACAGCTTGTATCGTGCCAACATGATTATATATAAATGATAGGTCCTAGGAATTATGCGTTTTTATTTTATTATTAATACCAAGTAATATAAAATTTTAAAGGAATGCACAGTTAATATTTTTCTAATAATCAGCCATAGTAATCTATTTCTCAGACTCTAAAGACAAATATTATACATATGTGGGTGGATACATGCACACATATAAGCATGAACTTAGTGTATTTTACATGCACATGATAAAGAACATAGGAAATTATGAATTAAACATTTCAGACTTCTTGATCACACATCACTGCAAGTATCTTTAGCTTCTTTTACCAAAGGTATGGTGATTAATGTTCTCTGCATAGACCTGTATTGGAGAACATTCCATAGCAGCGTGTGAAACCCATGGAGTCTTTCTCTTTTTTTAAAGTTTTTGCTCTTTTCCATTAAATGTATGGACATAATGTTTTGGTCATTTCCAAGCTGTTGGAAATGTGGGTTGATTTTTGCTGTTAAAATCAATATAAAATTAAATAACATTATACAGAGTTCTTTTCATAGTTTTTGAATTTGGCTATGGAGTAATTTCCTACAAAAAACTGAAGAGTCAGAGAGTCTCTGGAGTGTACATATTCTTGGATATTGAAACACTGACCTCCAGAAATATTTGACTTACTTAGGCACTTACTAGTAGTTTTTAAATGGGCTGTTTTACCACATCTTTGCCAAATCAATTTTATTTATCTTTATATGTATATATTTTTTACCAATCTGATGGTTGAAAAATGTTATTTGCATTTCTTTATTTAGAAGTTAAACATCCTTTTATATTTTTAGCCATTTGTATTTATCTTTTTAAATTGCTTGATCATAAATTTTGCACATTATTACTATTTGGAAGCTTGTCTGTTTTACTTGCACATGCATGTGTGCACGCTTGTATGTACACACACACATCACTGTTGCATTTGAAATTGCTCAGATTTTTAAAACATATTAAATAATAGTGTTGTTATTCAGGGCTCTATAGTTTTTCTAAATTTTCATGGAATTATGCTAGTGCTTTTTTTTTTTTTTCTTAAGGATAATGCTTTCCTTGGTTTGCAGTATAGTTATAGACAATTATTTTTTAAAATCAGAATTGAATATTAGTTTGTGTGTGTTTTAAAAACACATTAAATGTAATGTGGTAATCATAAATTTTTCCTCTGAGGTATTTAAACTACATATGTGCATATATTTTTTATTAAAATTGCCAATTTTGGATCATCCTTGTATTCTTGTCACTATTTACTACACCATAAATATATATTGTGTTTCTAAAATGTAGCAGGCATTTTTCTAGGTGCCAGAGACTCAAACTTAAAGTTATGTAGTTACTTTAAAATATCTATATCTTCTCTTTTCTAATACTTGATTTCTTACCTAGATATTAACATTAGTAAATTTTACCGATTTAATTTTTCTTATCAGTATTTTTCTGACATCATAATGTTTAAGTATCACCCTAATTATTGCTCTAAAAATTTCTAAATTGCATTAGAATTAACTTCATGGTTTGAAATCACTTACAAAGAAACTATCTGAGCCTTTTAATTTTTAGTGAGTTATTTTCTCAATATTTTAAAAACAACATGCAATTACTGCCTTGCTCAGATTTTCCATTTCTTCTGGGATTAATTTCAATACTTTATGTTACTTTTAGGATACATGTAATTTCGAATTTCAAATAATCTTATACAGTTATTCTAAAGAACATTGATAGATGTCTTTTAATTTCCATTCTATCATTTTTTTCCCTTCCTCTTCTCTAATTTTGGTAGCATAGTATTTTATCACTTTTCATATGTTAGTCTAGTATCATTTTATGTATTTTAAAATGTATAAAATAAGCAGGTGTGTTTTATTTATTACTTTATTTTTTAGAGGTAAGGTCTTGCTGTGTGTCCCAGGCTGGAGTACAGTGACAGAATCATAGCTCACTGCAACCTGGATCTCCAGAGCTCAAGGAATTCTCCAGCCCTAGACTCCCGAGTAGCTAGGACTACAGGCTTGCAATGCCATGCATGATTATTTTTTTATTGTTTAGTAGAGATGAGGGTCTCACTATGTTGCCCAGGCTGGTCTCAAACTCCTAGCCTCAAGTAAACTTCCCACTGCAGCCTCCCAAAGTATTAGGATTTTTAAATAATGCTATCGATTTAATTATTTAAAATTTTTTCTTCTTACTTTCATGACCATATTTTGTTATTCTTTTCTAAAATATTTAATGTTTAAATGTAATAATTTTTACAATTTTATTTCTTATTTAGAAATAACTCATAAATCTGTATGAGTTAAACAGTATGGATTTTTTTCACTGAGAATAACTTTAGCATTATCCATTATAAATATATATATCCTTGGCTGGGCGTGGTGGCTCATGCCTGTAATCCCAGCACTTTGAGAGGCCGAGGCAGGTGGATCACAAGGTCAGGAGTTAAAGACCAGCCTGGCCAAGATGGTGAACCCCCGTCTCTACTAAAAATACAAAAATTATTTGGGTGTGGTGGCATGTGCCTGTAATCCCAGCTACTCTGGAGGCTGAGGCAGATTGCTACTTGAATCTGGGAGGCTGAGTTTGCAGTGAGCCAAGATCGTGCCAGTGCACTCCAGCCTGGCATGATCTTTTCTCACTGAAAACTTTTTATTTTATTAAAAATAAAAAATATATAGCCTTAATCATAATTATCTCTATATTCTGCAGGAATGATTTTTATTTCTTTTCTAATCTAAACATTGTGTAACAGTGTTCTATTATTATTATTATTTTTAATACATAAGGTTTTATTTTCCAAGTGTTTCATATTTTATATTTTATAATATTCACAAAGTTTCATGTTGTACAGATGTTCCTGTTTTTTATAGTTCCATTCCTACTTGAACAGCCAAGTTAACAATGCTACTTTGAAGCAGGTTTCTTTCTTTTTCCTTTTTCCAGCAAGGTTTGTTTATTTATTTATTTATTTATTTATTTATTATAATTTATGTTCTGGCATACATGTGCAGCACATGCAGGTTTGTTACATAGGTATACAGTGCCATATGGTTTGCCGCACCTGTCAACCCTTCATCCACATTAGGTATTTCTCCTAATGCTATCCCTCCCCTTCCCTGCTACCTTCTGACAGGCCCCGGTGAGTGATGTTTCCCTCCCTGTGCCCATATGTTCTCATTGTTTCACTCCCACTTATGAGTGAGAACATGGGGTGTTTGGTTTTCTGTTCTTGTGTTAGTTTGCTGAGAATGATGATTTCCAGCTTTATCCATGTCCCTGCAAAATGACATGAACTCCTTCATTTTTATGGCTTCATAGTATTCCATGGTGTATATGTGCTACATTTTCTTTATCCAGTCTATCACTGATGGGCATTTGGGTTGGTTTCAAGTGTTTGCTGTTGTGGATAGTGCTGCAATAAGCATACATATGCATGTGTCTTTATAGTAGAATGATTTATAATCCTTTGGGTATATACCCAGAAATGGGATTGCTGGGTCAAATGGTATTTCTAGTTCTAGATCTTTGAGGTATTGCCACACTGTCTTCCACAATGGTTGAACTAATTTTCACTCCCACCAACAGTGTAAAAGCATTCCTATTTCTCCATGTCCTCTCCAGCAACTGTTGTTTCCTGACTTTTTAATGATTACCATTCCAGCTGGCCTGAGATGGCATCTCATTGTGGTTTTGATTTGCATTTCTCTAATGACCAGTGATGAAGGGCTTTTTTTTCATATGTTTGTTGGCTGCATAAATGTCCTCTTTTGAAAAGTGTCTGTGTATATCCTTTGCACCATTTTGATGGAGTTGTTTGTTCTTTCCTTGTAAATTTGTTAAAGATCCTTGTAGATTCTGGTTATTAGCCCTTTGTCAGATGGAGAGATTGCAGAAATTTTCTCCCATTCTGTAGGTTGCCTGTTCACTCAGAGGATAGTTTCTTTTGCTGGGCAGAAGCTCTTTAATTATATCCCATTTGTCAATTTTGGCTTTTGTTGCAATTGTTTTTCGTGCTTTGGTCATGAAGTCTGCCCATGCCTATGTCCTGAATAGTATTGCCTAGGATTTCTTCTAGGATTTTTATGGTTTTAGGTCTAATGTTTAAATCTTTAATCCATCCTGAGTTAATTTTTGTATAAGGTGTAAGGAAGGGGTCCAATTTCAGTTTTCTCCATATGGCTAGCCGGTTTTCCCAACACCATTTATTAAATAGGGAATCCTTTCCACATTGCTTATTTTTGTCAGGTTTGACAAAGATAAGATGGTTGTAGATGTGTGGTGTTATTTCTGAGGCCTCTGTTCTGTTCCATTGGTCAATATACCTGTTTTGGTACCAGTACCATGCTGTTTTGGTTACTGTAGACTTTTAGTATAGTTTGAAGTCAGGTAGCGTGATACCTCCAGCTTTGTTCCTTTTTCTTAGGATTGTCTTGGCTATATGGGCTCATTTTGGTTTCCATATGAAATTTAAAGTAGTTTTGTCTAATTCTGTGAAGAAAGTCAATGGTAGCTTGATGGGCATAGCACTGAATCTATAAATTCCTTTGTGCAGTATGGCCATTTTCACGACATTAATTCTTCCTATCCATGAGCATGGGATGTTTTTCCATTTGTTTGTGTCCTCTCTTATTTCCTTGAGCAATGGTTTGTAGTTTTTTTTTGAAGAAGTCCTTCACGTCCCTTGTAAGTTGTATTCCTAGGTATTTTATTATCTTTGTAGCAATTGTGAATGGGAATTTGCTCATGATTTGGCTCTCTGTTTGTCCATTATTGGTACATAGGAATGCTTGTGATTTTTGCACATTGACTTGGTATCTGAAGACTTTTCTGATATTGCTTATCAGCTTAAGGAGTTTGGGGGCTGGGACGACAGGGTTTTCTAAATACACAATTATGTCATCTACAGAGATAATTTGACTTCCTTTCTTCCTATTTGAATATGCTTTATTTCTTTTTCTTGCCTGATTGTTCTGGCCAGTACTTCCAATACTATGTTGAATAGGAGTGTTGAGAGAGGGCATCCTCGTCTTGTGCCAGTTTTCAAAGGGAATGCTTCCAGCTTTTGCCCCTTCAGTATGATATTGGCTATGGGTTTGTCATAAATAGCTCTTATTATTTTGAAATATGTTCCATCAATACCTAGTTTATTGAGTGTTTTTAGCATGAAAGGGTGTTGAATTTTATCAAAGGCTTTTTCTGCATCTATTGAGATAATAATGTGGTTTTTGTCATTGGTTCTGTTTATGTGATAGATTACATTTATTGATTTGCATATGTTACACCAGCCTTGCCTCTCAGGATGAAGCTGACTTGATCGTGTTGGATAAGATTTTTAATGTGCTGCTGGGTTAAGTTTGCCAGGATTTTTTTTGAGGATTTTCACATTGATGTTCATCAGGGATATTGGCCTGAAATTTTCTTTTTGTTGTGTCTCTGCCAGGCTTTGATATCAGGATGACGTTGGCCTCATAAAATAAGTTAGGGAGGAGTCCCTCTTTTTCTTTCTTTTTTTTTGAGATGGAGTCTCACTCTGTCACCAGGCTGGAGTGCAGTGGCATGATCTTGGCTCGTGCCAATCTCCACTTCCTGGGTTCAAGCAGTTCTCCTGCCTCAGCCTCCTGAGTATCTGGGACTACAGATGTGTACCACCATGGCTAGCTAATTTTTTTGTATATTTAGTATAAATGGGGTTTCACCATGTTGATCAGGATGGTCTTGCTCTCTTGACCTTGTGACCCACCCAACTCAGCCTCCAAAAGTGCTAGGATTACAGACGTGAGCCACCTCTCTTTCTATTGTTTGGAATAGTTTCAGAAGGAATGGTACCAGCTCCTCTTTTTAACCTCTGGTAGAACTCGGCTGTGAATCATCTGGTCCTGGGCTTTTTTTGGTTGGTAGGCTATTGATTATTGTCTCAATTTCAGAATATGTTATCTGTCTATTTAGGGATTCGACTTCTTTCTGGTTTAGTCTTGGGAGAGTGTATATGTCCAGGAATTAGTCCGTTTCTTCTTGATTTTCTAGTTTATGTGCATAGAGGTGTTTATAGTATTCTCTGATAGTAGTTTGTATTTCTGTGGGATCAGTGGTGATATCCCCTTTATCATTTTTTATTGTGTCTATTTGACTCTCATCTTGTTTCTTTATTAGTCTGGCTAGCGGTCTATTTTGTTCATCTTTTAAGAAAACCAGCTCCTGTATCCTTTATAGGGACATGGATGAACCTGGAAGCCATCCTTCTCAGCAAACTGACACAGGAGCAGAAAATCAAACACCGCATGTTCTCACTCATAGGTGGGTGTTGAACAATGGGAACACATGGACACAGGGAGGGGAGCACTACACACTGGAGTCTGTTGGAGGGAAATAGGGGAGGGACAGTGGGGGGTGGGGAGTTGGGGGGGGAGGGCATGGGGAGAAATGCCAGATATAGGTGAGGGGGAGGAAGGCAGAAAATCACACTGCCACGTGTGTACCTATGCAACAATCTTGCATGTTTTTCACATGTACCCCAAAACCTGAAATGCAATAAAAAAAAAAAGAAAAAGAAAACCAGCTCCTAGATTCAGTTATTTTTTGGAAGGGTTTTTCATGCCTCTATCTCCTTTAGTTCTTCTCTGATCTTCGTTATTTCTTGTCTTCTGCTAGCTTTTGAATTTGTTTGCTCTGGCCTCTCTAGTTCTTTTAGTTGTGATGTCAGGGTGTCAATTTTATATCTTTCCCACTTTCTCCTGTGGTCATTTAGTGCTATAAATTTCCCTCTAAACACTACCTTACCTTTTTCCCAGAGATTCTGGTACATTGTCTCTTTGTTCTCGTTGGTTTCAAATAACTTATTTATTTCGGTCTTTATTTTGTTATTTACCCAGTAGTCATTGAAGAGCAGTTTGTTCAGTTTCCCTGTAGTTGTATGGTTTTGAATCAGTTTCTTAATCCTCAGTATTAATTTGATGCACTCTGTTCTGAAAGACTCTTTGTTATGATTTCCATCCTTTTGCATTTGCTTGGGAGTGTTTTACTTCCAATTACGTGGTCAATTTTAGAGTAAGTATAATGTAGTGCTAAGAAGAATGTATATTCTGTTGATTTGGGGTGGAGAGTTCTGTAGATGTCTGTTAGGTCTGCTTGGTCTGGAGCTGAGTTCAAGTTCTGAATATCCTTGTTAATTTTTTGTCTCATTGATCTGTCTAATGTTGAGAGTGGGTTGTTAAAGTCTCCCACTATTATTGTGTGGGAGTCTAAGTCTCTTTGTAGGTCTCTAAGAACTTGCTTTATGAATCAGGGTTGTCCTGTATATTTAGAACTTGCTTTATGAATCAGGGTTGTCCTGTATATTTAGAACTTGCTTTATGAATCTGGGTTGTCCTGTATATTTAGGGTGCATGTATATTTAGGACAGCTAGCTCTTCTTGTTAACATTGATCCCTTTACCATTATGTACTGCTCTTCTTTGTCTTTTTAAATCTTTGTTGATTTAAAGTCTGTTTTATCAGAGACTAGGATTGCAGCCCCTGCTTTTTTTGCTTTCCATTTGCTTGGTAAATATTCCTCCATCCTTTTATTTTGAGCCTATGTGTGTCTTTGCATGTGAGATGGGTCTCCTGAATACAGCACACTGATGGGTCTTTACTCTATCCAATTTGCCAGTCTGTGCTTTTTAATTGGGGCATTTAACCCATTTACATTTAAGGTTAATATTGTTATGTGTGATTTTGATCCTGTCATTATGTTGCTAACTGGTTATTTTGTCCATTAGTTGATGCAGTTTTTTCATAGTGTCCATGGTCTTTACATTTTCATTTGTTTTTACAGTGGCTGGGAACAGTTTTATCTTTCCATATTTAGTACTTCCTTCACAAGCTCTTGTAAGGCAGGCCTGGTAGTGACAAAATCTCTCAGCATTTGCTTGTCTGTAAAGGATTTTATTTGTCCTTCACTTATGAAGCTTAGTTTGGCTGTATATGAAATTCTGGGTTGAAAATTCTTTTTTTGAAAAATGTTGAATATTGGTTCCCACTCTCCTATGGCTTGTAGGGTTTCTGCAGAGAGATTGGCTGTTAGTCTGATGGGCTCCCCTATGTGAGTAACCCTACCTTTCTATCTGGCTGCCTATAACATTTTTTTCCTTCATTTCAACCTTAGTGAATCTGATGATTATGTGTCTTGGGGTTGCTCCTCTTGAGAAATATCTTTGTGGTGTTCTCTGTATTTCTTGAGTGTTGGCCTGTCTTGCTAGGTTGGGAAAGTTCTCCCGGATAATATCCTGAAGTGTGTTTTCCAACTTGGTTCCATTCTCCTCATCACTTTCAGGTATACCAATCAAATGTAGGTTTGGTGTTTTCACATAGTCCCATATTTCTTGGAGACTTGTTTGTTTCTTTTCATTCTTTTTTCTCTAGTCTTGTCTTCATACTTTATTTCATTAAGTTGATCTTCAATCTCGGATATTCTTTATTTCACTTGATTGATTCAGCTGTGTATCAATTCATACTTGTGTATGCTTCATGAAGTTCTCGTGCTGCTTTTTTCAGCTCTATCAGGTCATTTATGTTCTTCTCTAAACTAGTTATTCTAGTTACAAATTCCTGTAACCTTTTATCAAGGTTCTTAGCTTCCTTATGTTGTGTTAAAACATGCTCCTTTAGCTCCGAGGAGTTTGTTATTATCTACCTTCTGAAGCCTACTTTTGTCAATTCATCAAACTCATTCTCCATCCAGTTTTGTTCCCTTGCTGGTAAGGAGTTGTGATTCTTTGGAGGAGAACAGTCATTCTGGTTTTTGGTGTTCTGGGGGTACAAACCATAACCTTATTAAAAAGTGGGCCAAGGACATGAATAGACATTTCTCAAAAGAAGACATACAAATGGCCAACAGGTATATGAAAAAAATGCTCAATATCACTAATTATCTGGGAAATGGAAATCAAAACCACAATGAGATATCTTCTTACCCCAGTTAGAGATGGCTACTATTAAAACAGATGTTGGCCAGGATGAGAAGAAAAAGGATTTCATACACTGTTGGTAGGAATGCAAATTAATATAGCTACTATGGTAAACAGTGTGAAGATTTCTAACAAAACTAAAAATAGAGCCATCATAAGATCCAGAAATCCCACTACTGGGTATTTACCTTTCCCCCCAATAAAGGAAATCAGTATATATTTTAAAAAACACCTTCACCCCCATGCTTATTTTGGCATATTTTTGACGTTTTATTATTCAGAACTTAAGTATTAATTACAAAGTTTCATTATGTAGATGTTACTCTATATAACTATAATATACTCCTCTTTTTCTTGTTTAACAATTCTACATTGCCTATAATTAATATCATGGGACAACTCAATTCATACTTTTAAATCATTTTAGTTAAACCTATTAGATACAATATATATTTGCTCAATCTTTTATTTCTAATATGTGAACTTATCCCATTTTGATTTATTGATCAACAAATATTTGGTCTTAGCATAAACTATGTTTTAGGTTCAATGCTTCTTTTGTATTCTCTCTTCTGCTGTGGAAATTGTGTGAGTGCAGGTTTCTTTGTTTACATAACTAGATTTATAACCTAAGGTGACAGATGATGCATTTTGAAAGATGGAAAGAACTTCTCCACTCTAGGTTGACAGGGGGTGAAAGTCCTTCCATAAACAGAGATTAATGTATGCCCTTTCACAGGAAACAAATGTTGTTTTAGAGAGAGTGACAGTAGGTATAGCCTTAATGAAACACTAGTCCTCTCTCTTACTGTCCCAGGGTGCGGGAGTGGGGATGGTTGGAGAGAATTTCTTAAAAGAAAAACACTGTAATGGGGTCCTTTTAGTCCAGGCATTTAAAATCTTTGTGATTTGAAATACCTTAAGAGATCAAATGTCCCACTTTTCAAACCCTTTAAAATCGTGCCTGAAGTTCATTCAAAACAAAGTATATCTTTTCCAATTTTGAAAACTCCACTAAAGCTTTCTTTTTTGATGATTCTCACTTTCACTTTGAGAAGGGTGTAGAGATATGGAGTGTTAATAATCATTGGCATGTTAAAGTTACTTGTCCTTGGTTTTTCAGATAATTATAATAAAAATGATACTAATGATATCTGATGCATAGTATTTATTATGTAACAAAAATTGGTCCATGCTATTTATGTACAATAATTCATTTAGCCCTTATGAGTTACATGAGGATTATATTATATTCAACTGTGAGTTGCATATTAATGCCACTATAAATTTACATCTGAAAACACTGAGTAGTAGGAGGCTATATATCCTTCCCAGGGTCTTAACAGCCTTTGAATAGTAGAGCCAGGAGTTAAATTTCATGATACTTGGCTCCTGAAGGTACACTCTTTTTTTTTTTCGAGTTGGAGTCTCGCTGTGTCACCCAGGCAGGAGTGCAGTGGCGCGATCTCCACTCACTGCAACCTTCGCTTCCCAGATTCAAGAGATTCTCCTGCCTCAGTCTCCCGAACAGCTGGGAATATAGGCATGTGTCACCACACTCGGCTAATTTTTGTATTTTTAGTAGAGACGGGGTTCCACCATGTTCGTCAGGCTGTGATCTGCCCATTTCGGCCTCCCAAAGTGCTGGGCTTACAGGTGTGAGCTACCGTACTGGTACACTCTTAGCTAGGACACTGCACATCCTCAGACAGAAATCATATTTTACAAATACTTATCTAGGAGACTAAGATAAAGTAAGCACATTTCATCCTAGTTCTCCTCAGTTTTTACACCTAAAACCTGGATGAGACAAATGAAACAAACAGCAGAAGAATATATGAAAAATAGACAAAAGAAAAGCAGACCTATTTGAGGACATGGATTCAAGGAAAGACACAGAATTGAGTTCCCTGGGCATTTGTTTCACCTTCTGTATATCCCATTCTGTGTGCAGGAAAAGTTATCAACCAAGAAATGCCAACAGGTGCACAAAACAAATAAAACAACAGAAAAAAGAAAAAAACAGAATAAGTCTGTTCTCCCTGGACAGGGGACTGGCAGAGCAATAGTTCTCAACTGAGGGTGATTTTGTACTCCAGGGGATGTTTGACAGTGTTTGAAGACATTTCTACAGTGGGGGAGTTCTACTGGGATCTACTGGGTAGAGGCTAGGAATGTTGCTCAACATCCTAAACAGGGCAACCCAATGACAATGCATTAACAGGCCCCCAATAACAATAGTGTGAAGATTGAGAAACCCTGTTCTAACTGATTCAAGCCAGGGTCAGCAAACTGTGGCCCTGTGAGCCAAATCTAGTCCACTATCTGTTTTTGTAAATAATGGTGCATCAGAACTTTGCTTATATATAACATATATGGGGTGTGTGTGTGTGTGTGTGTGTGTATGTGTGTGTGTTTACGGACAGTTTTAATAAAAACTTTTTTTGTTTAAAATAACAAATAAAGGGATTAGCCTTTAAATAGAATCTTCCTGCTATATACAGAAGGCTAAAAAGGGCAAAGTCTCTATTTTATTTTTTGCTGCACTGATTTCCCTCAGATCTGGTGGTGGTGCTGCCCTGATCAGAATACCCTTGAAGAAATATATTTTGCTATAAGCTTTGCATTTTGATGTATACCTCTCCTCAGCTGTTTCTATTTGCTTTTGCAAATACACTAATAAAGCAAGCAGAAAATGGCAACAGATTATTTCTATAAATTAATATTACCAAGGAAAAAAATTCTGTTGGCCAAAAAAAAAAAAAAAGAATTATAGCTGGGCATGGTGATTCACAACTGTAATCCTAGCACTTTGGGAGGCCAAGGCGAGCAGACCCCTTAAGATCAGGAGTTCGAGACCAGCCTGGCCAACATGGCGAAACCCCATCTCTACTAAAAATACAGAAATTAGCCAGGTGTGGTGGCCTGTAATCCCAGCTACTTTGGAGGCTAAGATAGGAAAATCGCTTGAAGCCAGGAGGCAGAGGCTGCAGTGAGCAGAGATCACGCCACTGCACTCCAGCCTGGGTGACAGAAGGACACTCCATCTCAAAAAGAAAAAAGAAAAGAAAAAGGAAAAAAAAGGAAAAACAAAGGAAAGAAAAATGAATTATATTTTAAAGTTGTCGTTTTCATTTCAATTATTACTTTCTCATTCATACTGTCACTGCAATTCCTACATAGAGTGTTTAAATAATCCTTAATATATGTGTGAACTGGTGGTATATTGCACACACCCCAGTGGAGGATATTTGCATAATTTATAATCATCTCTCCTCAAGATACATGGTAATTACAAAGGAAGAAATAGTGACTTTACGTTGGAGAAATCTGACCAACGCCACCTTAACCAAGTGATTGAGTTTAATATCATTAGTAATAAGACATATTGACATCATGAACACCTTGGCATGATGTATGGAGACTTCATCTTCATTTCTGTGGTTTCTTGGCAAAGAAATGCATAAGCAGAATTCGTCGTGAGGAAACATTACACAAATTTGAATTGAAGGACATTAAATGAAATAACTGGCCAGTACTTTTCAAAAGTGTCAGGATAATGATTCTTCTCCAGTTTGGTGTACATGACAACTAATGCAACGTGGGGTTCCTGGATTGGATATTGGAAGTTAAGAACGTTAATGTGACAATTGGTGATATTTGAATGAATTTCATAGATTAATTAGTAGTGTTAGTAATAATTTCCTGGTTCTGGGAATTATACTATGGTAATATAAGATGATATTTTGACAAGTTGAATGAAGATAAAGGAACTCTGTAGTATATTTGCAACTATTTTGGTTATATTCATTGTATTTTACTCTGCCAATTTTAGTATAATTTAGCTGCTCCATAAAAGCTTGAGATAATAAATATGCATCCATTAGTTTAATCTTAAATTTTATTTGTCCATGCTATATTTTGTTTCCTGATACTACATCATGGCTTAATCTCCAAATATCTAGTCATTTTCTCTTTTTTTGTATAAACCTGCAAATCCTAATACCCAGCTGTGTCTACATTTATTCTGAGAGACTCTATTGATATTGCAAACATAGCATTGGCCGCTCTCTAGAACAATAAGTAGATCATTGAAGGTACAGATAAGAGCAGCAGAACTTTAAGCACCTGATCTGAAATGGTAACATATAATTCATATTTAGCATTGGACTCTTGAACCTATATCAGTAACTTAAATATATGTATGTATACATATGTATACCTTAGCTTTTTAATCATTTTGTTTTCTTATTAGTACGGAAAAGGTTTGAATATGGCATTCAGACAAGTCATTTTGAACTCATTTTTAAAGCTGTCATATTGTTTGATCTTTCCATATGTCCCCACACCTAAAAGGTACTTATAGTTGAAATATAAAATATAGGTAATTCCACAAGCCTCATAAAAATATCCACTTATATGCATTCCATATGCTTAATAATTTAAAATAATAGAAATTATGTTGTGTTTGTAATGTTGATAAATAGCATGGTTGCTCTGAAAATATTTGGTAATACTATTATTTGAAGCTTCTGGTTGAAGCAAATTAGTTGATACTTGGTCATCCTTTGAATTAAAAAAAAAATCTAAAAATCTTGCTATTTGGGAGCAGCCAGATCTATTGATATATCAGTATTTTTGTTGATATTAATAACTCCATATTTAATTAGAAATTAACTTTTAATTAAAATGTATGTATTATTGTCACTATAAGAACAAAATGTGGCATCAACTCCCTTTAATTAATAACTCTTAAATAGGTAAATTTATTATATTAAAAATGTTAATAAAGTTACAATATTAAAAGTGAATGGACTCATACTCCAGAATTGCTGTAAAATAAAGTAGGCTTAGTAAAGGTAATCATACTAGAGTTTGCTGAAGAGTGAGCTTGGATATCTTATGATTGTGGTTAAAATAATAATCTGCTGTCATGGAACAGTTCTTGAATGAAATAAGTTAATGTGCATCAAGAGAAATATCATGGTCCAGTAGAAATATCTGCAATAAGGTGAGCATACAACATTAGGCAACCCACATTAAAATTTATCAGTCTGCAGATGATTTCTGTAGTGGAAACTGATTTTAGTATTATCCTCTTAAGTTATCTTTCTGTAACCTGCAAAAACAATTTTAAATATTTACTTCGTAGGAATTAAAATAACTTCTGACTTAAAAAGAAATCTATTAAAATCATTGAGCTTGTAAATAATTATATGAATTTATAGGAAATCCTAACTGCTATTAAAATGTGATACAGTTTTGACTAACACACTTGTCTCTTTGAATCATTTTCCAAATTGGTGTACTTACTGTTACCAGTGAGTTTTTTTGCCTTCAGATGATTTCTTCTTGCTCATTAACATCCTTTTCTTTCAGATTGAAGAATTCCCTGTAGCATTTCTTGTAGGACAGGTCTGGTGTTGGTGAAATCCCTCAGCTTTTCTTTGTCTGGGAACATCTTTATTTCTCCATGTTTGAAGGATATTTTCACTTTTATCCTAGATATATTATTCTAGGGTAAAAGGTTCTTTCCCTCAGTACTTTAGGTATGTCATGCCACTCTCTCTGGCCTGTAGGATTTCCACTGAGAAGTCTACTGCCAGATGTATTGAAGCTCCACTGTATGTTATTTGTTTCTTTTCTCCTGTTGCTTTTAGGATCCTTTCTTTATCCTTGACCTTGGGGAGTTTATTAAGTGCCTTGCGGTAGTCTTTGAGTTAAATCTACTTAGGGTGGATATTGATATCTTTCCCTAGGTTTAGAACTTTCCAAATAAACTTTCTACCCCCATCAAATAAATTTTCTACCCCCATCTCTCTCTTTACCTTCTCTTTAAGGCAAATACGTCTTAGATTTTCCCTTTTTAGGCTGTTTTCTGGATCTTGTAGGCCTGCTTCTTTCCTCTTTATTTTTTGTCTCCTCTGACTCCGTTGTTTCAAATAGCCTGTCTTTAATCTCACTAATTCTTTCTTCTGCTTAATCAATTCTGCTGTTAAGAGACACTGATGCATTGTTTAGTATGTCAGTTGCATTTCTCAAAGAATTCTGCCTGATGTTTTTAATATTTCAATCTTTTTGTTAAATTTATCTGATATAATTCTGAATTCCTTCTCTGTCTTGTCTTTAATATTGTTGAACTTCATCAAAACAGGTATTTTTAATTGTTCTTGTGAAAGGTCATATCTCTGTCTCTCTAGGCTTTGTCACTAATGCTTTAGTTAGTTCATTTGGTGAGGACATGTTTTCCTGGATAGTCTTGAGGCTTGTGGATGTTCTTTGGTGTTTGGGCATTGAAGAAGTATATACTTTTGTATTCTTTGTAGTCTGGTTTTGTTTGTAACCATTCTTTTTGGGAAAGCTTTCCAAGTAGTCAAAGGGACTTTGATGTGACCTAAGTCTTTGGTCACTGCAGCAGTATCTACATTAGTGAGCACCCCAAGCACAGTAATACTGTGGCTCTCGCAATATTATAGAGGTATTGTTTTGGTGTTCTTGATTAAGATCCAGGAAAATTCCCTGGAATAGCAGACAAACTCTTGTTCTCTTCCCTTACTTTCTCCCAAACAGAGTCTCTCTCTGTGCTGAGCTGTCTGGACCTGGAGGAGGGGTGACACAATCACCCCTGTGGCCACCACCACTGGGACTGCATTGGTTCATACTAAAAGCCAGCACAGCACCGGGTCTCACCCAAGGCCCACCCACAGTCACCACTGCCTGGCTACCATTTATGTTCACTCAAGGCCCAAGGGCTCTACAATCAGCAAGTGGCAAATCCAGCCATGCTTGTATACTTCCCTTCAGGGCAGCTAGTTCACCCAGGACCTGGGCAGGTCCAGAGATGTCACCTAGGAGCCAAGTCCTAAAGTTGGGAACCCTAGGTATCTACCTGGTGCTTTATTCTACTGTGGCTGTGCTAGCACTTAGGCTGCAGGACAAATTCCTTCCCCTTTTTGCCTTCCCTTTCCTCAAGCAGAGGAGTCTCTCCCCATGGCTACCACCATCCACATCCCAAGGTGAGTACTGTTTGGCTTTGATCATTTACTCAAGGCCCAAGAGTTCTTCAGTCAGCTTGTGGTGAGTGCTTCCAGGCCTGGTACTTTCCTTTCAGGGTAGTGGGGACTCCCCACCAGCCTTGAGAAGGTCCAGAAATGCCATCCAGGAGCCAAGGTCTGGAATTGGGAATCCCAGAAGCCCTTCTGATATTCTACCCCATTGCAGCTGAGCTGGTACCTAATCTGATTTTTGGTTCTTATGAAAGTGTTTTTTTTGTGTGGATGGTTGTTCAGTTTGGTGATTCTGCAGAGGGGTTGATAACTGGAGGATTCTATTTGGGCCTATCTTGCTCTGCCTCCCTTAGAGCCAGACACCTTTGAAAGATCTGAAAAGAAACATATACCATGTATTCTCTCTGAGGGAAGTTTCATCTACATAACAAGGCAAACTTTGATAGCCAAGCTTCTTTCTTTCTATTTCTCTTAACCTATCTTGCCTTTAAACCTGATTTGCCTGTTTCTGGCCGTGCTCTGAGTATGCATTCTTTCTTGTGGTCTCAGGATGGTATTTAAGTTTCTGTGACTCTGAGGGACATTGGATCATCATTCTGAAGGCTCCTGTGTACGCAGGTTAAATAAATTTGTGTTCCTTTTCTCCAATTAATCAGTCTACCTCGTGTCAGTGATTTTTAGCAAACCTTTAGGGGGCCAAGAACCTATGGCTCCCACAAGGTGAAATATTTTGATTTCCTTAACATCAGTTGAAATAATCAGGGCTTGAGGAAGGAACAGATTATGAAATAAAGATAGGCCCCTCTACGCTGTCCAAAAGTGATATCTAAGCTCAACAACAAAGCATTATTTTCTTCAGAAGTTTGAACAATGATATATTTTATCCCCTCTAAATTTTACCTGCCTCTGATAGTAATTATTTTCTGGGCATTCTTCCTAGATTGTTGCTAAGCAATCAATATAAGCGTGTGTCTTCTCATTTTACCATTTGCTACATAGAATTTCTTGCATGACTCTGCCAAAATACTGCTTCTCATTTAAAAAACTTATTAAGTATGCTTATGTTATGTAGGATTTCATGTAATTGTTGTGTAATACAATCTTTAAAGAGAGAAAATGAAATTTTTGGGGTCATTGAGTTTTATAGAATTTGTTCAATTTGTAATCATATTTTCAGTATGGAAACATGCACGCCCATGTGCATGCACGCGTGTGCACACACACACACACACACTGAATTAGATAAAAGAAAACTAGACCTTATCACCACTAAGACATATGGTTCATCTGATTTGACTCAGCTCATTTCCCTGGAAGAGATGCCTGCTGGGAACTGGATCTTTTTTGTTTGTTTTGAATGCACAAAAAGACCAATTATGAATACTGGTATAGCATTTTGTAATCATATTTGCACTTTATTTTCTATTTTATAAACTTGCTATAGTTTATTTTTCTATGGATTACCTAAGCCATGCAGAGTTGCTGGTTTACTGGAAATAATACTTGCCTGTGTAGGGGCCAAAGGCTTGGCTCTCTGACAGTTCACTGAAAAAGCCAAATTGCAAAAGGCAGATGAATTGGAGAAAAGACATACAAATGTACTTAACGTGTATGCATGGGAGCCTTCAGAATGACAACTCAAAGATACAGAGGAAATTAATCATTTTTGTGCTTAGATTCAACAAAGTATAGACAGCTGTGTTGAAATATAATTGGACAAAAAGGGTATGATCTAATGCCAATAGACTAGTGGGAAAATCCAGCAAGGACTGTCTAGATTCTTCTTGGCCTCTCTGAGCATGCATTTTTTTCTTTCTGGATAAGGGGCAGACCCTTTCTGAAATGTAGGTCTTTTGACCTACTATGAAAATACATAGGTCAGAACATTTATTTATAGCCAGTTTTTACGCAGAAAGGCGGAGGAAAATTAGAGTCATATGATTTTATGACTAGCTTTGGGGAAAAGGGGTTCTGGTTTCTATGACCTGCCTTGAGGAAGAGGGATTCTAGTTTCTATGGCTAGCTTTGGGGGAGAAGGGGACTGAGAGACAGGAGGACAGGACAAAGTCATAGGAAAGCTTTTGCTTCTCAGGCTGCTTCTGAAGCTTTCATTTGGGGATATTGTTTTCTGAGCCCCAGCACCTGCAATCACAATAAATGGGTCCAAACCTAGGATTGAGGTTAAAGAGTTGTTGAGCAAGTAATTAAATTTCTGCTAGTCTCAACTAATTTTACTGACAAAATAAAGATAATTATCTTGTGTCATAATCCTGAGAAAATGTCAAAATCACCAGCCAATGGAGTATGACCAAGGTTCTCTTCCTAGAGCAGAGAAACATCTTTTTGCCTTTCCCCCTATTTTAATCGTTCTAACAATATTCTTTCTATGCCATTCCCAAGTCTAAGTCTTGGCTATAGCAGTTACAAGAAAATCTCTCACATTTCCTTTGAGTTTACTTGGTTTTTTAAAAACATTGTTAAGCAGAAGGACATTTTAACATTAAGTACATATTTTAAAAAGTTATCCTTCTGTAGATTTTATTATCATGCTTTCTTTGCATCATGGACCAAGTCACTCTATTTGTCTTTATCCGTGTAATTTGCACAATGGCATCCTCTAAGATTTAAAGTGAACTTAGAATTTTTAAGAAACCAAATTTGTTTTAATGCATTTATACTTTTATAGTTTTCTAATCTGTTGCTCAAATATCTACAATATGACAATCAGTCATATTTATGTTTTTAACTATCTCTTTAAATCAAAGTATGTATTTTGGTTATTTTAAAAGTAGATAATATTGTTTCCTATAGTCAACTGTTTATCCTAGTATTCTTTAATAAATAATATATCTGCCTACTGAACTCAGGGTTTTACACATATCTTAAAACTGTATAATTACTAGGGTTTATTTCTGGGCTAACTCATCCATTTTATTAGTCTATGTATTATTACCATACTTCTCTTTGTGTTAGATAATAAATTTAGTATTTGTTAGCCAAGATTGCTAGAAATCTTAATTTCCAAACTTCTATTATGATTGCTTTGTTCTTTATTCTTCCTCATGCATTTTGGCGTCATTTTGGTTAATGAGAAGGTAATCTTATTGGGACCAAACAGCACACATTTCAGAATAGTTATTTGTGAAACAAATTGATCAGCAGGGGTAGGAAAGGGCAGGGAAACACCACTTTTTGGAAAAATTTTGTATTCCTTATTTTTGAATTAGGCCTTCTTCCATAGGAAAAAAAAATACAGCTTTAACAATATAGTTTTTTTCCCTAAATATGTTAATGACTGAAATATTGTACTTGCTAAGATCAGATAATAATCTAAATACATTACTCCATTACTTAGGTCGTTATGATTGTAACTCTTTCAATGGTCTTTTAAGAATAAGTATAAAAAAAACTATGTTATTGTTTTGGTAATTACATTATGGCTCCTAACCGTGTCACCATTCTGAATCTGATGCATGATGATTTCTAAATGTAATCTAAATATAATTTAAGAGTTAAATTTTATATTTAGCAAAGAAACATTTACATTTATTAAAATGAAATCAGTGGTTGTTCATGGTGGCTCACGCTTTAATCCCAGCACTTTGGGACACCAAAGTGGGCAGATCACTTGAGGTCAGGAGTTCGAAACCAGCCTGGCCAACATGGTGAAACCCTGTTTCTACTAAAAATACAAAAATTACCCAGTCATGGTGGCACATACCTGTAGTCCCAGCTACCTGGGAGGCTGAGGCAGTAGAATTGCCTGAAACAAGGAGGTGGAGGCTGCAGTAAGCAAAGATCACAACACTGCACTCCAGCCTGGGTGACACAGCGAGACTTGTCTCCAAATAAATGAAATGAAATAAAATGAAATTAGTGAGTGATAGTTCCCTTTGAAGTTCACTTAAATGTTGCCCTTTTCTCTGTCAGTGAGACAATTATTCCTTACCACTCAGTGAGTGAAACATTGTTAAAGGGGAAAAAAATTGATAACTCAAAAGGGTTCTGCTTAAAGAATACTTCAAATTATAAGATATCTGCATAAATAATTTTAATGCATAGTAGAGTGTGGTGAGTACCTAAATAAGTCACTGGGTATGATGGAACATTAGAGGAGGGAGAAATTACTGTCATATGTGGCAGTCTGGTGTGACTTCACAGTTGACATAATATCTGAACTACACCTTGACAGACGAGTTAGATTTGAGGTTGATGAAATGGCATTACTGAAGAATTGAAACAAAGTTATTGAGGTGTGAAGACTCTGTATTTGTTCAGGGAATACTTGGTAATTTGTTGTCTGGAACACAAAATGTGTGAGAAAAAAGAAAGTAGTAAATAATTTTGGAAAGACAATTGGAACCAGATGCCAGAATATAGATTTTTTTTTGGTAAGTTGGGACCCATAAAGTATTGTTTTAAAGGCATTGGTAGGAGTGGTGCCATGCTTTAGAAAAGTTACAGATTATTTTCCTAGTTAAGCAGATAGGCTAGATATTAGTAGTTCCATTGAAATTCTAAGATTCTAACATTTGAAATCACCAGATTCAGATCGGTCTAGATAATGTTAATTTAACTGGTGATCAGAAAAGTTCATCCATTAAGCCATTTCTACCTTTGTGCTACAATGGTTTATGTCAAATTAATATTTTTCCTTGTACTTCCTTTATTTAATGAAAGATGTTAATACCCTTTGAAGGAGTCAACTGAACTATCTAATCCTGGCCTTCTAAACTATTAGAATAACAAATGTGATATCAGATATTAAAAATTTTCTATTGTATTAGAATAATTCTAAAATATCATGTCATTTGAACATAAATTTGAGTTAAATTTGCTTCATGTATTATATTTTTTTTCTCGGTATACCTCCAAATCAATGTGCCTTCAAGATATCCCTACTATCCCCAGATTAAGGAATTTAATTTAGTGTTTAGCTAATTTGATGTTTGAAATGAAATTATTAGTTTTATTTAATTTTTAAATAAAATCCGTACTTAAAATCCAAACTCAACTTTGTCATGTGCTTTATTTATTGAATTATTGAGACACACAGTTGATATTCATTTTGACAGGCAATGAAAATGTAAATGAAGTCAACTCAATAATTAACTGGAGTGATCATGCATTAAAAGAAGTGACTAAAGAAGTCGCAAAATCTAGTTGTAACTGCTTATAGTTCATTAGTGGAAACCAAATCAGTTCTTGGTGACATGTAATCTTGTTATGTTTTTATAGCTCATGTATAACTTTTATTAAAAACCAAATCTCTATAACAACATAATTATCAATTTTGTTTAGGAACTAACATTAACTGCTATATGAATGCTTGTAGCGTAGTAATTTGGGTAACTGACAGCAATCAGGCTTAGTAATTCTTAGAATGTGAGGAGATTTTCAAAGTTTAATGTTTATCGATCTTGCAGGAGCAAGGTTGTATGATATATACTTTACCATTGGTGTCTTTACAGTTGAGATGTGAACATATGGAAATATATGAGAATTATATAGGGCCTTGTAATGGATTGGATACAATTGGTGAGAGAGTATATTAATCTTGACCCCTAGATTTTTGGCTTGCATAACAAAATGGCTTGGTGACCACCAGTTGTGAAAATAGCAGTGAGTATGAGAAAAACAGAGCTGAGATATAAAAAAAATCTCAATTTGGCCTTTACATATGATTCATGTGATTTTTGAATACCTTTTATTCAACTGGGTGAAGATGGCAAGAATCCCATTGGATATTGAGATGTGGAGTTCAGAATAGGGGTCTGTGACAGGGAGATACATTTTGGGAGTTACCAGTATGTAAATTGCCAATTGAAAGCATGGAAATAAACCAGACTTCTCAAGACGGCTGTGAAGAACATGAGAAGAAATTGGTGGCCTGGGATTGAAGCATGGTGTATTTAATCATTTACTGGCCCAGTAAAGGAGATTGATCGTGAAAATGAGACCAAGAAAGGGCAGCTAAAAGTATAATGACCTTTAGAAGGCGTGTCATAGCAGTTACAGGAGCAAAATCATTAAAAGTGCTACTGATCTTAAGATGAAGATTGAGTAATGATAATGATAGTTACAACGATATTTAACATTTATTGAATGGTTATTATTTTCTGGGTACTAAGTGCTTTATCTGGATTGATTCAATAGTACTCAAAAACACCATAAGGATGAATACTATGATTTTCATTTTCCAGATGAAGAAAATAAGGCTTAGAGAAGGGAAGAAACATACCCAAATTAACACAAGTAGTAATTAGTGCATGTAGCATTGGAATCCAGATAATATGGGTCCAGCGACTATACTTTTAGCCTATATGCTATATTCCATTAAAATGGTCTGAAAACTATTCCTTGATTTTTTCCCTAAGCATGAAGAACAAACAGGAATTTCTCAATGCAGAAAGGACTGAAGCTGTCAAAGGTGTGTTTTGTTTTTCTGCACAAACAAGTTTCCATTGAATGATAGAATGAAGAGATACTGACTTTCCTGGAGCTTCCAAACTTGAGTAGTCAGGTAAGGATACTTGAGTAACAAGACAGCCAGGTAAGTATTATTACTCCTGGGATTTTGGTTGGTTATGACATTGTGTTGAAAATTTGCATTCCGTTTTCCCCTTGGGGAATTATACTTCCTGAGACCTGAATTTAGGAGGCTTAACTGAAGATAATCTATCCCAAGTTCCACTTGGGCTGCATAAACCAAGCAGATCAAAAGGAGTGCAGTTGTTCAATTACTCAATGAATTGATCAATATTTGCTTCCTTGATATATAAAACTCCATTAGTCAAAAATATCTTCAAAATCTGATGCCTTGCTTTACTTCAGAAGGTTGATTCTTTGCTATAGCCCTAATCTGTGGAAATTGCAATGTTATTTTTCTGAACTATTATGGCATATTTAAGTCAGGAACATGGGGTTGAGGATAGCTCTGCAGAAATTCTGGATTTCAGGCAATGGTCTGGGAATTTTAAGCAATTCTCATGTTATGTGAAATGATGTCCAAATGTGTGTTCACACATTGGATAGAGATCCCCAAGACCTCTCTCAGGATAGGTGATTTGTCAGAAGAATTCACAGAGCCCAGAAAAGCTATTATAGGTGGGCATGATAGATTGCACCTATAGTCCTAGCTACTTGGGAAGCTGAAGTGAGAGGATTCCTGGAGCCCAGGAGTTTGAAGCTGCAGTGAATTATGATCATGCCACTGTAGTCTAGCCTGAGTGACAGAGCAAGACCCATGTGTAAAAATAAAAATAAATAACAATAAAGCAAATGCTATTATCCTCATAATTACAGTTTATTTCAGCAAAAGAGTATACATTAAAATTAGCAAAGGGAAAAGGCACATTGAGAGAGAGTCCAAAAGAATTCACACTGAAGCTTCCATCTATCCTCTCCCTGTCGAGTTATATGGACAGTATTTAATTCTTCCAGCACTGATACGTGACACAGCACATGCAAAGTGTTACCAACCTTGGTCATAGAGCCATGGAACGTCTGGATCATTGACCTTTGGTACTCAGTTTCAGCCCTCACAGAGGTCAAAATGATACAACATGTCCTAAAGTGCCAGGCAGATGTTTAGCATGAAGCACATATTTAGCATAAACTATCTGGTGTGTCCCAGAGCGTCTGGTAAACAAAGACACTCTTATCAAGCAGGATATTCCAGTGGCTTAGAAGATACTTTGTAGGAGTTGGACAAGGGTCAGTCCTGAAGCATGTGCAGGCTTTGACAATCCAGGCTTCTGAGGTATCTGCATTTTGCTCTTCTCACTATGAAGTTTCCATTTTTCTTATTCCTCTAAGAAATAACCCCAAATTTCAGTCCAAGTTAAAGAAGCACTGACACTTCCCTAAATTTCAGGGGAGAAAATGTGACTCCATCAGTCAAATTTTCATAACCCTGGCCAAAGTGCTTTATGTAGGGGTTAGTTCACAACACGTGTTAGATCAATGGGTAATTTTTTCCTAACATGGATGGAAAGGCAAGATGTATTCCTATTGCATTTGATAAAGTTGGACAGGACAGTCCTAGAGCAGTAGTTCTCAAAGTTACAGCACAATAAATCCCAAGGGGAATTTTTAAAACACCTGTTGCCCAGGTCACTACCTACATTAAGTATATCAAACTTTCTGGTTTGTAAAATGTGTGCTTCAGCTGTGTTGAAAGACATATTAGGGAATTCCAGTTGGCAATGTTGAAAACCCATGATTCAGAGAATAGTGATTCTCAAACTTTGGCATGCATAGGAATGAATTACAGGACTTCTTAAAATCCAAATGGGCTGGCCCAATCATACCCTATTTATCTTTTTCATTAGGTATAGGTAGCAGGTAGAGAATTTATATCCTTTAAGTGCCCAGGTGTTGCTGATTCTGGGATAAACCTTTGAGAACGATTACTCTACTCAGTGAGGAAAGGTCTAAACATGCCCATAAGAAGAGTGCTGTTTCAGAATTTTTTTAAATTAAGTTAATTTTTAGAAATTAAATAAAGCTTTTTTTTTTTTTTTTTTAACTTAAAGAGGATACAAATTCTAAGGTAACTGAAGTCTACCAGATAGGCCTTGGGGGTAGGACCCAGGAGAATTTGTATTTCTTAGAGGTTTTCAATTTATGTCCCTGTTGCTTGTATGAGTATGACATTTTGCGACACATTCTCGTTCCTCTGACCATTTCATTTATATTTATATACTTATTTTTAAAGCATGATTTCATTTTTTTATTTGCATAAATTTAAAGGAGTACAAGTGCTCTCTGTCTTTTGAGCACTGTAGACTAATTCTGACCTTTGGTAACTATAACTAACAATGAGAACTCTAGATTGAGTAGCAAGAATTGTACTGAGACTGTATATTTGTCGACTCATTTCAGCTTCACTGCATGGGGAAGTTACCAAAATATGTCTCCTCTACCAAAAGAAAAAAAAAGGATGAGCAGAATAAAATAACTTTGCAGAGGCTTCAGGGCCAATTGGAGGCAGAGCTCAGATTGGAACCCAGAAGAACTGGACGCCAAGACCTGTGAACTTAAGCAGGGTGAGTTGGAGGTTTTGAGCCAGATAGACATGCCAGCCCCATGTCCTTCTAGGCAAGTTAAACTCATCTTGAAGTTGAATTGGCCTCCACAGCAGTATGCAGCCACTGCTGCTTTTTGTTTTTTCCATACCTCCAAGCAGCACATAACGTGCAACCATGCCTTCAATTAAAAGTGTTGTGAGGAAGGCTGCTGTGGGTCAGACGTATTCCTCCCATTCAAGTACTCACCAGACCCGACCCAGATGAGCTTCTGAGATCAGAAATGATCAAGTGCAGTCAGGATGGTATGGCCTTAGCCTGGGTCAGACCTATTCCTGATAACCAACATTGAGCTGAATGTTGAAAGCAGTATTTTCTCTCTCATGAGAATTTGGCTGCAGACTGAATAAACCGAAACCACATGTCGAGAACTCCCATATTCTAAAGTGAAGTACTGGATGATCTTGCAGAGGCACTCAACCCAAATTGGTTCTGCAAGCATTGGCCCATGGCTCAACAAAGAAAAATAAAAGAGATGAGGTGGCTACAGGTGGAAAGGCTCTCTTGAGAGTTGCCCTTATGGCTGGTATTTTCTCCATATTAATGAGAGAGATACTGTCCCTCTGCCTCCAGCAAAGGGGAAGGGTCTTAGAAAGTTTGGCCTCCTCAAAGCCTCCCCCAGAGATATATATGGATATTGGCGTCTTTGGTCTGTGATCTTCTGCCTATCTGAAGTCAGGAATCCACACTCCTGTTAGTGTTGATATAATTCTTCAAAATTTGCTGTTTTGCTTCTTTCCAAGTGGTGAATTTTTTTGTTACCTGGTTACCACTCTGATACATGGAAAGAAAAATGTAGGTCTCTGAGACAGGGATGACCGATGGTAAAAAGAACACGGGCTCAAGGCTACCACAAGAGATTTGTCTCAGGATGGAAGGGAACACTCCGGGGGTTAAAGGGAGAGCTCTTCCCCAACATTCTTAGGAATGCCTGTGTTCTTAGAGTCCGGTAAAGCTGTTTGACCACATGGGCACAGCATTTCTTCATGTGCCTCTTTGGGTACTTCAAGGCCAGCCATGAGTTCCTTGATTCCTAGGAGGATGTCAGCAGAACTCATAAGGATCTTTTTGCTGACATCTACGATGTATTCCAGTGCAACGTCCTAGACGAAACTCAGCTGGTGGAAGAGGAGCATAGGGAGGTGTCTTGGAGAAATCGGGCCCAAGCTTTCAGCCATCATCTTCCAGTGGAGTCACATGCGGTGTGCATCATTGTCCCAGCCAGATGTGTGAACACCTGAGCAGAGTGCTGTCAAACAGGTAAGCTACTCAGCTTTTGTTCATTGTCTTTTTTTTGAGAAGTGCCTGTTCGGTTTTCTTGCCCGTTTTTTCATGACATTATTGATTATTTCCTTGTTGATGATATATTTAACGTTCTTGTAGATTCTGAATATTAGACCATTGTTGGATGCATAGTGTGTTCATATTTTCTCCCATTCTTTAAGTTGTCTACTTACTTGGTTCACAGTTTCTTTTGCAGTACAGATGCTATTTCGTTTAATTAGGTTCCACTCGTCAGTTTTTGTTCATAGCTGTAATTGTTTTGGGGGACTTTGCCAAAAATTTCTTGCCAAGGTGGATGTCGAGAAGGATATTTCTTAGACTTTCTTCTAGTGTTTTTATAGTTTGAAGTTTTACATTTAAATCTATAAATCATAACCAGTTAATTTTTGTATGTGGTGAATAGTATGGGTCCAGTTTCATCCTTCTGCATGACTTGTGGGTTATACTACCAGTACTGAAAAGGGAGTCCTTTTTTCATTGCTTATTTTTGTCATCTTTATTGCAGATCAGATGGCTTTAGGTGTGCATCTTTATTTCTGTCTTCTTTATTCTGTTCATCTGTCTGTGTTTCTGTTTTTCTATGAATACCATATTAGTTTTGTTGCTGTAACCTATAGTATACTTTGAAGTCTTTTTAGTGTGATTCCTTTGGCCTTGTTCTTTTTGCTTAGGATTGCTTTGGCTATATAGGCTCCTTTTTGGTTCCATATGAATTTTAGAATTGTTTTTCACATTTTATGGAAAAATGATATTGATACTTTGATAGGGATAATGTTTAATTTGTAAGTTGATTTGTACAGTATGGCCATTTCTACAATATTTATTCTTCCATCCATGAGCATGCAATGTTTTTCCATTGATTTGTGTTGTCTCTGATTTCTTTCAGCAGTGTTCTCCTTGTAGAGATCTTTCACCTCCTTGCTTAGCTGTATTTCTAGGTATTTCATTTTTGGGGGCTATTGTAAATGGAATTGTGTTCTTGATTTGACTCTCTTAAACATTATGAGTATATTGGTTTTTGTGTATTGATTTTGTACCATGAAACTTTATTAAAGTTGTTTATAGATGAGATATGTCTCATCTATCAGTGAAGAGAATGGTGAGCAGAATAAAATAAATCTCCATTAATAAATGGCCCCAGAGCCATGTGGAGACAGAGCTCATATTTGAATTCACAAGTGCCAGAGTCCAAAACCTGTGCTCTTAAGCAGGATGAGTTAGAGGTTTCAAGCCAAATGGAGATGCCAGCCCCAAGACTTCTCGGGTAGATGAACCTCTGCTTGAGGGTGAATCAGAGCCCATTTCAATATGCAGCCACTACTACTTCCTGGTTGTTTTCAGCCTGTCTCTTTACCTTTCAGGTAGATGTAACATGCAACCATAATGCCTTTAATTATGATATTGTGAGGGTTCTGGGTCAGACATGTCCCCGAAAGCCTGCATTGAACTTGATGTTGACAACATTTTATCTCACGTGAGAGTTCAGCCAGAGATTCCAAAGGCCAAACCATGAATTCTGAGAATTCCCATATTCTAAAG
The DNA here is from genome assembly GCF_001604975.1 of Cebus imitator. Lineage (NCBI taxonomy): Eukaryota > Metazoa > Chordata > Mammalia > Primates > Cebidae > Cebus > Cebus imitator. The sequence goes on along the minus strand of NW_016108176.1, from coordinate 181,674 downwards.
TGAGGTGCTGGATGATCCTGCAGAGATACTAGACCCACATTTGTTCTGCATTCATTGATGTGTCATTTCAGTGAGCAATATAAAAAAATTGAGATGGTAAAAGCAGGAAAAAATATTTTGAGAGAGTTTCCAACATGGCATATATTTTCTCCAATCTTATGGCCGTGGGAAAAAGATGGCCATCCTCTTTCCTCAATCCACATGAAAGAGGCATAAAAATTTGCCCCATTCAAAACCTGCTCCTTTGATATTTATTAATATGGGCTTTCTTATATATAAAACTCTATCTTTCTAAAATCAGAAATTCACACTCTCTTAATATCTCTACTAAACTTTCTTTCTGGCTTTGTTCCTGAAGGAGGATTCCTTACTGCTATCCTGCTGTGTGGACACAAAATTGTATTCTTTGTGAGGCGAATGGTGGTATGTTTTAAAAAGAGCAAGGGATCAGTGCTATCACAGCAGATTCATTTCAGGATTCAAGACAACACACTCAGGGAGTTGACGTGAGAACTCCTGTACACTCACTTAGTAATTCCTGTGTTATTAGAGTTAGGTAAAACATGTCCATATGGCACATGATTTATTCATGAGCTTGTTGGGATACCTCAAGGCCAGCCTCAGGTTCAGTGATTTCTCAGATGGTCTCAACAGAACTCCTAAAAGCCTCTGTACTAATGCTTACAGTATATTACAGTAGAAGAACACAGATATAAAATAGCAAGTGAAAAAGCAGCATGGGGAAGAATTCAGGAGAAACCAGGCTGAATCTTCCAGCCATCCTCTTCCAGTGGAGTCATATGCACTGTGTTTAATTCCATCAGTGACACATGTACAAAGTGTTGCCAACCAGGTAGCTACCCAATTCTTGGTCATGTAAACAGGGGATTATCCATATTACTGATATTGGCTTCTTATTTTTCAGTACATCCAAAAGTGAAACTGATGTTGCCTGTACACAGCTCCCATCATTCAAAATTAAATATTCTCCCTATATCTCATTGTTAGCATCAGTTACCTTCTATAACCACAGGCTCAGGTATACAAAACATTGTGATGCAACAAGATATTCTATGGACTCAAAGGTGATCTGCCAGTTTCTGGCCAGGGGACAGTTTTTAACCTTGGCAGGATCCAGGCTTTGAACAACCCGGGCCTATTGAGTCAGAGCCCCTTACAGTATATTTTACATATATGACATTTTATCATACATATTTTCTTAAATATATATGTTATGAAATAAGTATTGTTAAAAATATTTAATTTTTTAAAAATTATATAAACTATTTGTATTATTTTATGTAACTACAGATTGCCTGATATTGATATCAAATACACGTGCTTATAATTTTATTTATATCTACAGCACAGTTATCTTCAATTTTTTTTTAAATCAATATTCTTTTATTTTATTTTTGTCTTGTTTTATTTTATTTTTTAAATTTAGAGATGAGGTCTTGCTGTGTTGCTCAGGCTGGCTCCAACTCCTGGGCTCAAGCCATCCACCTGCCTCAGCCTCCTGAGCAGGTGGGACTACAGGCCCAATCCACTGCACCTAGCATATTTCATTATTTTCCAATATTTCGTAATTTGACTACTTAAAGTGACTTGAACTACTAGGAGAAATTTCAAATATTTGGTATGGGCTGGGCACAGTGGCTCATGCCTATAATCCCAGCATTTTGGTAGGCCAAGGCAGGAGGGTTGCTTGAAGCCAAGTGTTTGAGACCAGCCTGGGCAACATAGCCAAAAATGCATCTCTACAAAAACATTTCTGAAACGTTAGCTAGGTGTGGTAACATATGCCTGTAGTCCTAGCTACTTGGCAGGCTGAGGTGGGAGGATCTCTTAAGCTCGGGAGGTTAAGGCTGCAGTGAGCTATGATCATACCTCTGCTCTCCAGCTGGGGTGACAGAGCAAGACTTTGTCTTTCTCTCTCTCTCTCTTTCTCTTTCTCTCTCTCTTTCTCTTTCTCTCTCTCTCTCTCTTTCTCTCTCTGTATATATGTGTGTGTGTGTGTGTGTATATACATACACAGAGTGATAAAAATGTTGTTGCAACTCAAGTTATAAAATAATTCACCATTCTTCATGTATAAGCCATTTACATGAGAGTGTAGAATAATTATTTGTATTGATTTAAAAATTATTGAGAACAAAATATTTAAGAAATTTAGAAATGCACAAATACTATGCATTCATTATAATCTAGATAAAATAAGAGGAATTCTATAGAAAATAAATTTGGGATTCTCCCTCATAAATGAGAGAAAAAAAAGATGAATGCAACCATGATAAGCCTTGAAATTAAAAGCAGAAAACAGTTTACCTAGATAATGTTAATAAAACATGGCAATAAATATTTTTCTACCAATAAGTGGAACATGTTTTGTTCACTCTTCACATCTAAAACTTTGTATTTCTCCTTTTAAAAAAGTCTCATCCCAAATTTTATTAAAATTATTTTACTTGGAATTGACAACTATTTCTATGCCATGGATAAAATGTCTGACTTGCATCAATCAGTCCTCTCCTTTGGGAAAGTACTTGTACTTGGAATGACATATATCCCATGTTCTATCTGTGGGAGGTCTTTTCCTGAGATTTCTGGAAAGGCAAGGACTTTTTCCACTGCATTTAGTATAGTTGGGCAAACTGGGTCTAGGGCAATGTTTCCAAATGTAATGCACACCAGATTTGCCAGGGAGCTTGAAAACAGCTATTGTCCTGATATCACCTCACCTCAATTTATCCATAATCCATGGCTGAAAAATTTTGTTTCATTGTTTTTTGTTTTGTTTTTGTTTTTGTTTTTTTGAGATAGAGGCTTGCTCTGTCGCCAAGGCTGGAGGAGTGCAGTGGTGCGATCTTGGCTCACTGCAACCTCTGCCCACTGGGCTCAAGCCATTTTCCTGCCTCAGCCTCCTGAGTAGCTGGGACTATAGGCGCCCACCACCATGCCTGGCTAATTTTTGTATTTTTAGTAGTGATGGGGTTTCACCATGTTGGCAAGTCTGGTCTCGAACTCCTGACCTCATGTGATCCAACCGCCTAGGACTCCCAAACACCATGCCAACCTCAATTGTTTTTCAATTTTCTCCTTGAAAATGATAGAAAAATTATTTTCAAGGATTTAATGAATAGCAGTGGTTTAGGGATTATTATTTTCATATTTTGACAGGCATTGGGTTTCATGAAAGATTCAATAAATTTAGATTGGTGTCCCTACCTCAAATTCAATTTGCTATTATGTTGGTGAGGATAGGTTGTGCTGAGAAATTGCATCTCTAACAAGTGCATAGGGGGTGCTGCTCAAGGGCCACCCTTAGGAAACCAGTGCTCCACTGTGAGGAAAGGTATGAGTATGCTGGCTAGAAGCCTGCCCTGTTGTGACTAGTGAGAACCATGAAAATACTTAATTTGGATTTTGTTCCCTTTTTAAGGATAGAATTCTCAGGTAACAGAGCCTTTGCAGGTCCCATGGGTAGCTGGCCACCTGGGAAGTTTCATTTCTGTACAGACCCCAGGCTGTAACACTGATACTGGATAAGGATGACATTTTGTGAACCACTGCTTTAGCCCAGCCTCTGTCCCTTGAACACTTTCAACTGAGGGTGATCCTTGCTTACTGTAACTAACACAAAGAGCTAAATAGGTTGAGTACAAGCAGTTTATTAACTCTTTATATTTTTCAACTCATTTCAACTTCATTGCATGAGTAAAGTTACTAAAATATGTATCATCTACCATAAAAGAAAATGATCAGAATAAAATAACTTTCCAGAGGCATCAAGACCAATAGGAAACCAGAGCTCAGTATTAAAACCCAAAAGAGCCAGTTTCCACACGCCTACTCTTCAGCAGGATGAGTTGGAGATTTCAGGCCAGGTGGAGGTGCCAGTTACATGTTCTTCTTGCAAGTTAACCTTTTCTTTAATGTGAATCAGATTACACAGCAGTATGGAGCCACTGCTACTTTGTGGTTATTCCAGACCTATTTCCTCACCTGTTGGGATGAATGTGATCTGTACCCATAATGTCTACAATTAAAAGGTTTTCAGTGAGCATTCTGCGGGTTAGACCTACCCTTGAAAACATGGGTTGGACTGGATGTTGCAAACGACATTTTCTCTCAAATGGAGTTTGGCCACAGACTCCAAAGGCCTAAACAACAAATGCCAAAACTCCATATTCTAAAGTCAGGTGCTGGATTATCTGGCAGAGGCATTGGACCCAAATTGGTTCTGCAGGCATTGACACATTGTTTAAGTGAGTGATATAAAACAGTTGAGATGGTAAAAGGAGGAAAGACTCTTTTGAGACAGTTGCCATCCTGGCACGTGTTTTCACCAAACTCATGGAGGAGGTAGAAAATGGCTGTCCCTATGTCTCCAGTCAAATACAAGGGGCATGGAACTTTTGCTCCACTCTAACATAGTTTGTATATTTGTCCCTGCCCAAATCTCATGTTGAAATGTAATCCCTGATGCTGGAGGTGGGGCCTGGTGAGAGGTGTTGGATTATGAAGGCAGATCCCTCATGACTTAGTGCTGTTTTCATGATGTAATCATGGAATGTTTGCATGAATGACTTTAGCTCCTGACTCTCCAGGCCATCTAGAAGTCAAACTTTCATTGCCTGGACACAGCCCCATTCAAAACAGACATTCACCATAAATGATATGGTCAGCCTGGACCATTTGGTGTGACCATATTCTCAGGTTTACAAAGACATTCTGATCAGGCAGAATAGCTAACGGTCCAGAGGCTGCCTGCCAGGAGCAGATCAAGGACCATTCTCCAAAACTGGAAGGGTGCAGCTTTTCTGCAACCCTGGCCTTATAATTGGAAATATTTAAAAACAATTTATAAATCCTTATTTTTTATGTATATCCGCATTCATTCCATATATTTCCTTAGATGTTTTTGTTATAAGTAAAAATATATTTTCAATATATATTTTCTACTTTGGCCACTTTATAAGTTATTTATATTTATTTTTTAAAGCTCCAGTTGCCTGGCATTGCTTTTAAATACATATATTCAGAATTAATTGCATATACAGAATAGTTATCTTTGAACATTTTCTAATACAGCCATGTATTATCTCTCTTCTTTTTTTGTTTTTAATTGTACTTTGGGCTCTGGGGTACATGTGCACATCCTGCATCCTGCACAATTGTTGCATAGGTACATACATGCCATGGTGGTTTGTTGTCTCCATCAACCCCCCCACCCCACATCACCAACATCAGTTATTTCTCCCAGGGTTATCCCTTTCCATCCTCCCTGCACCCCTGCTTTCCCTCCCCTCCACTCCCCTCCACCCACCCACCCCCACCTAGCCCAATGAGTGTTGTTCTCTTCCCTGTGCCCAAGTGTTCTCATTGTTCATCACCCACCTATGAGTGAAAACATGAGGTGTTTGGTTTCCTGTTCTTGTGTCAGTTTGCTGAGAATGATGGTTTCTAGATTCATCCATGTCTCTACAAAGGACACAAACTCATCTTTTTTTATGATTGCATAGTATTCCAAGGTGTATATGTCCACATTTTCTTTGTCCAGTCTATCATTGATGGGCATTTGGGTTGGTTCCAGGTCTTTGCTATTGTAAACAGTGCCACAATGAACATACGTGTGCATGTGTCCTTATAATAGAACAATTTATAATCCTTTGGTTATATACATAATAAGGAGATTGTTGGGTCAAATGGAATTTCTATTTCTAGATCCTTGAGGAATTGCCACACTGTCTTCCATAATGGTTGAACTAATTTACAATCGCACCAACAGTGTAAAAGTGTTCCTTTTTCTCCACATCCTCTCCGGTACCTGTTGTCTTTAGAATTTTTTAATGATCACCATTCTAACTGGTGTGAGATGGTATCTCAATGTGGTTTTGATTTGCATTTCTCTAATGACCAATGATGATGAGCATTTTTTCATATGTTTGTTGGCCACATATATGTCTTGTTTTGAAAAGTATCTGTTCATATCCTTTGCCTGCTTTTGAATAGGCTTATTTGTTGTTTTCTTGTGAAATCTGCTTTAGTTCTTTGTTGATTCTGGATATTAGCCCTTTGTGAGATGGGTAGATCGCAAAAATTTTTTTCCCATTCTGTTTGTTGCCAGTTCTCTCTAATGATTGTTTCTTTTGCTGTGCGGAAGCTCTTAAGTTTGATTAGATCCCGTTTGTCTATTTTGGCTTTTGTTGCCATTGCTTTTGGTATTTTAGTCATGAAGTCCTTGCCTGTGCCTATGTCCTAAATGGTGTTGTCAAGGTTTTCTTCCAGGGTTTTTATGGTGTTAGTTCTTATGTTTAAATCTTTAATCCATCTGGAGTTAATTTTTGTGTAAGGTGTAAGGAAGGGGTCCAGCTTCAGCTTCCTGCATATGGCTAGCCAGCTTGCCCAACACCGTTTATTAAATGGGGAATCCTTTCCCCATTTCTTGTTTTTGTACGGTTTGTCAAAGATCAGATGGTTGTAGATGTGTGGCGTTGTTTCCAAGGCCTCTGTTCTGTTCCATTGGTCTATATCTCTGTTTTGGTACCAGTACCATGCTGTTTTGATTACTGTAGCCTTGAAGTATAGTTTGAAGTCAGGTAGCATGATGCCTCCAACTTTGTTCTTTTTGCTTAGGATTGTCTTGGCTATGTGGGCTCTCTTTTGGTTCCATATAAAGTTTAAAGTGCTTTTTTCCAGTTCTGTGAAGAAGGTCAATGGTAGCTTGATGGGGATAGCATTGAATCTATGAATTACTTTGGACAGTATCGCCATTTTCACAATATTGATTCTTCCTAACCATGAGCATGGAGTGTTTTTCCATCTGTTTGTGTCCTCTCTTGTTTCTTTGAGCAGTGGTTTGTAGTTCTCCTTGAAGAGATCTTTTACATACTTTGTTAGTTGTATTCCTAGGTATTTTATTCTCTTTGTAGCAATTGTGAATTGGAGTTCACTCATGATTTGGCTCTCTGTGTGTCTGTTGTTGGTGTATAGGAATGCTTGTGATTTCTGCACACTGATTTTGTAATCTGAGACTGCGCTGAAGTTGCTTATCAGCTTAAGGAAGTTTTGGGCTGGTTTGATGGGGTCTTCTAAATATACGATCATGTCATCTGCAAATAGAGACAATTTGACTCCCTCCTTTCCTAATTGAATACCCTTTATTTCTTTTTATTGCCTCATTGCTCTGGCTAGAACTTCCAATACTGTATTGAATAGGAGTGGTGTGAGAGGGCATCCTTGTCTAGTGCCAGATTTCAAAGGGAATGCTTCCAGTTTTTGCCCATTCAGTATGATATTGGCTGTTGGTTTGTCATAAATAGCTTTTATTATTTTGAGATACGTTACATTGATTCCTAGTTTATGGAGAGTTTTTAGCATAAAGGGCTGTTGAATTTTGTCAAAGGCCTTCTCTGCATCAATTGAGATAATCATGTGGTTTTTGTCTTTGGTTCTGTTTATGTGGTGGATTACATTTATAGATTTGTGTATGTTGAACCAGCTTTGCATCCCTGGGATGAAGCCTACTTGATTGTGGTGGATAAGTTTTTTGATGTGCTGTTGGATTTGGTTTGTCAGTATTTTATTGAAGAATTTTGCATCAATGTTCATCATGGATATTGGCCAGTAGTTTTCTTTTTTAGTTGTGTCTCTGCTAGGTTTTGGTATCAGGATGATGTTGGTCTCATAGAAAGGATTAGGGAGAATTCCCTCTTTTTGTATTGTTTGGAATAGTTTCAACAGGAATTGTACCAGCTCCTCTTTGTATGTCTGGTTGAATTCGGCTGTGAATCCGTCTAGACCTGGACTTTCTTTGGTTGGTAGGCTATTAATTGCTGCCTTGACTTCAGACCTTGTTATTGGCCTATTCAGGGTTTCAACTTCTTCCTGGCTTAGTCTTGGGAGTGTGCAAGTGTCCAGAAATTTATCCATTTATTCCAGATTTACTGGTTTATGTGCATAGAGCTGTTTGTAGTAATCTCTGATGGTAGTTTGTTTTTCTGAGGAATCCGTGGTGATGTCCCCTTATCATTTTTTATTGCATCTATTCAATTCTCTCTCTTTTATTAATATAGCTAGTCGCCTGTCTATTTTGTTGATCTTTTAAAAACACCAGCTTCTGGGTTTATTGATTTTTTTGAAGGGATTTTGGTGTCTCTATCTCCTTCAGTTCTGCTCTGATCTTAGTTATTTTTTGTCTCTTGCTAACTTTTGAGTTTTTTTTGATCTTGCTCCTCTAGCTCTTTCAGTTTTGATGATACGGTATTGATTTTAGATCTTTCCTTGTTTCTTATGTGGTCATTTATTGCTATAAATTTCCTTCTAGACACTGCTTTAAATGTATCCCATAGATTCTGGTGCATTGTGTCTTCGTTCTCATTTGTTTTGAAGAGCATCTTTATTTCTGCCTTCATTTCATTGTTTATCCAGTAGTCATTCAGGAGCAGGTTGTTCAGTTTCCATGCAGTTGTGTGGTTTTGCGTGAGTTTCTTAATCCTGAGTTCTAATTTGATAGCACTGTGGTCTGAGAGACTGTTTGTTATGATTTTCGTGCTTTTGCATTTGCTGAGGAGTGATTTACTTCCAATTATGTGGTCAATTTTAGAGTTTGATGCAGTGCTATGAAGAATGTATATTCTGTGGATTTGGGGTGGGGATTTCTGTAGCTATCAATTAGGTCCCCTTGGTCCAGATCTGCATTCAAGTCCTGAATATCCTTGTTGACTTTCTGTCTCATTGATCTGTCCAATATTGTCAGTGGAGTGTTAAAGTCTCCCACTATTATTGTGCAGGAGTCTACGTCTCTTTGTAGGTCAGTAAGAACTTGCTTTACATATCTAGGTGCTCCTTTATTTGGTGTATATATATATATATTTAGGATAGTTACTAAGCTTCATAAGTGAGGGTGAAATAAAATCCTTTACAGACAGCAATTGCTGTGAGATTTCATCACTAGATGACCTGCCTTACAAGAGCTCCTGAAGGAAGTACTAAACATGGAAAGGAACAACCAGTACTAGCCACTGAAAAAACATAGCAAATGGTAAAGAACAATGATGCAATGAAGAAACCGTGTCAACTAACAGGCAAAACAACCAGCCAGTAACAAAATGACAGGATCAAATTCAAATACAACAATATTAATCTTGAATGTAAATGGCCTAAATGCCCCAATCAAAAGAGACAGACTGGCAAACTAAATAAAAAGTCAAGACCCATCAGTGTGCTGTATTAAGGAGACCCATCTCATGTGCAAATACTCACATAGACTCAAAATAAAGAGATAGAAGAAGATTTACCAAGCAAATTGAGAGCAAAAAAAAGCAGCAGTAGCAATTCTAGTCTCTGATAAAATGGACTTTAAACCAACACAGATCCAAAGAGACAAAGAAGGGCATTACATAATGGTAAAAGGATCAATGCAACAAGAAGAGCTAACATGCATTGTTTCTTAACTTGTGTACTTGAATCAACTTGAATGATAGAGAAATCCTTTACATATTTGATGTGATTAATTTTTTATTGGAAACAAGTGAAAAAAAGAATCAATCGTTCTATGCATATAAGAAATTTACATGAGAGCATGTAGAATGAACATTTGTATTGATTAGTTATTCAAACCAAACTATTAAGAAATTGTAAAATGTGACAAGTCTAGTGCAACTCTTTAAGCATAATTCAGAAAAAAAGTTAAAGAGAGTTTCCTACAAAATAAACTTCTGATTTTACTTCACAAATTGAAGGAAGGATGTATGCAATCACGACATTTCCGGAATATACAAATCAAAAAGTGCCAAACTAGATAATACAAACAGAAATATGGCAATCAAAATTCTTCATAAAGAGTTAATGAATTGAATGTGTGTTATTTGCCTTGAGCACTGTCTAATTCCCAATTTTTATATTCCCCTTTTAGGAATCTCTTACCCCAAATTTCATTCCAAGTATTTAAATTGAAATTGAGCATCCTGTCATGCCAGGGATGAGAATGCCTGGGTTACATCAATTAGTCCTCTAATTGATGGCATATTAACCATTTTAGGTCAGCGGAAGGTCTTCTGAGATTTGTGGGAAGAGAAGGTCGCTTTGCACTAGATTTTATAAATTTGGACAAGCTGAATCTAGAGCAATGTTTCTCAAACACTGCACATGAGAATTGCTAAGGGACCTTGAAAACACTTGTTATCCAGTATTTGATAGGTTGCCTCAAATTATCAGAATCTCAGTGTAAAACCTTGTTTTAGTTATTTTTGATGAATAATCTGGCACTCCAGGATTGGGAAAGTATAAAAAACCACTTATTCAAGGATTATCATCCTCACACTTTGGAGGCATTAGAATCCATTCAGGATTTGTTAAATCCTGATTGGTAGGTCCTACTCCACCTTCCAGTTTTGGATTGTGTAGGTCTTCAAAGGAGGGACTAAGAGCCTGCTCCAATTACAATAAGTAAGAACCATGAAAGGTTTTAGTTTGATTTAGGGTTTTCTTTTTTTTAATTTAGTTTTTTGTTGTTGTTGTTTGTTTTTGTTGTTGTTGTTGTTGGAGTAGCTTGTAAAATAACTGAGACCATAAAAGTTCCACTGGATTAGTGATTAGTGGGCACCAAAGAAGTTGCATTTCTATCAAGATCCCAGGCAATAACCCCGCTGCTACTTGGGAATACCATACTGTGAATCAATGTTCTAGACCACTTTCTTTCCATTGAGCACTTCAGACTGAGTCTGCTTACAATAGCTAACAATGAGGGATAGATAGATTGAGTAGCAAGAGTTGTATTACATCTTTTTATTTGCCATCTCTTTTTTCAGTTTCACTGATATGATTCAAATTATCTCTCTTCTACTGAAAAGTAAAATGATAATTAGAATAAGATGACTTTTCACAGGCCTCCGAGCCTATAGGAGAATGAGCTCAGATTTGAACACAGAAGAGCTGAACCCAAACCCTGTGTTCTTCAAATGGATGAGTTGAAAATTTCAAGCTAGATGGAGGTGCCAGTGCCATGTCCTACTGGGCAGGTGAACCTCTTCTTCAGGGTCAATCAGAGCCCACAGCAGCATGAGGCTACTACTGCTTGGTGGTTCCTTCAGGCCTGTCTCCTCACTGCACAGGGAGAAAGTTCCATGCACCCATAGTGCCTATAATTTAATGTATAGAGAATGAAGGGGAAATGGATGAGATATACCTCTGAAAACCTGCATGGAATTGTATGTTGAAGGTAACATGTTCTTTCACATGAGATTTCAGCCACAGACTCCAAAGACCAAATTATAAATGCCATAGATTTAATGCCATATTCTAATGTGAGGTGCTAGATAATATTGCAGAGGCACAGGATCCTAATTGATTCTGTAGGCATGGGACCCAAATTGATTCTTTAATGACAGGGAAATCTTTTTAGCATTTGATATGATAAATTTTGATTGGAAACTTCAGTGATAAAAAGAGTCAGTCCTTCTGTGCATACAAGAAATTTACATGAGAGTCTACAGAGTAAGCATTTTTATTGATTTAACAGATATTGAAGCCAGAATAGGTAAGAAATTGCAAAAATGTGACTATTAAAATATAGCTGTTTATCTATAATTCAGAAAAAAACGGAACTTCCTAAAAAGAAATCTATGTTTTTTTCACAAATAAGAATAAAGATGAATGCAACTGTAATAATCCCTGAAATTGTCAAAGTGGATAATACTAGCAAAAAACATGGCAATAATATTTTTCTCAGTTAATTTGTTAATGGGTGTTTGTTGCACTGAACACTGTCCAATTTCCAAATTTCCAGTTGCCCTTTTAGGAAATTCTCACCCCAAATTTTATTCCAAGTATTGAATTGGAGCTGAGCACTCCTCATATGCCAGGAATGAGAACACCTGGGCCCCATCAATCAATCCTCTAGCTCGTGGGGAAAGTTTTTGTAGTTGGAGTGACATATTATCCTTGTGAGGTCAGCAGGAGTTCTTTTCCTGAGATTTCTGGAGAGAGAAGATTGTTTTCCAGTGTGTTTGGAAAATTTGTGTAAGCTGGGCTTAGAGCAGTGTTTCTCAAACTTACTATACCTTAGAATCATTAGGGAGCTGGAAAAGACCTGTTTTCCTGGTGGCACCTCACCTCATATTATTTAGAACTTCTAACAGTAAAAGTTTGTTGTAGTTGTTTTTGATGAATCACTGGGGACTCCATTTTTAAGCAAATATGGAAAACCTTTGGTTCAAGGATGACCGTTCTCAAACTTGGGATCCTTGGAAAGAGCTTGCTAAATCCAAATTCATTGGTACCACTCCATCCTCCAGTTTAGGGTTCTGTAGGTCTGCAAAAGAAGGGATGAGAATTCTCATCTTTAACAATTGCACAGGTGATGCTGTTCAGAGACTACCTTTAGGGAAAAACAACTCTACTGTGAGCAAAGTTTGAATATGCCAGTTAGAAGCTGCTCTGATTTTAACAAGTCAGAATCATGAAAGGTTTATTTATTTATTTTTTTTAAGGGATAGCTTTTCATGTAACTGTGACCTTAAAAGTTCCTTTCTGTGAGTGGGCACCAGAAACATTGCATTTCTACCGAGATTCTAGGCGACATCTCTGCTGCTGCTTAGGAATGACAGTTTCTGAACCATTGTTCTAGCCCACTGTATTTCTTTTGAATACTTTAGACTGAGTCTGACCTTTGCTTACAATAGCTAACAATGTGAGCTAAATAGCTTGAGTAGCAGGATTTGTACTAATGCTTTTTATTTTTCACCTCATTTCAGCTTCACTTCAAGTGAATTTATTGAATATTTCCTATCTACTAAAAAAAGGAAATTATGAGAAAATAAAATAACTTTCCAAGGCCCCTGGGATAACTGGAGACAGAGCTTAGACTGCCACTGATAAAAGATGGACTCCAAAACCTGTACTCTGAAGTAGGATGAATTAGAGGTTCAAGCCAGATGGAAGAGCCAGCCTCATGTCCTTTCGGGAAGTTGAACCTCTTTTTGAGGGTAAATTGGAACCCAGAGCAGAGTGCACCCACTACTGCTTTCTATTTATTCCAGGCCTGTCTTTGCACCTCTCAGGGAGATGTACCATGCACCCATAGTGCCTTCAATTATGGTGCTGTGAGTGAGGGTACTGTGGGTCAGACATGTCCTTCAAAACCTGCATTGAGCTAGATGTTGAAAGCAGCATTTTCTCTCACATAAGAGTTCAGTTAGAAACTGAAAAGACCAACTCCATAAATGCCAAGAACTCCTATATTCTAAGGTGAGGTGTTTGATGATCTTACAGAGACCCTAGAAAAAAATTGGTTCTGCAAATATTGGTGCATCACTCAACTGAGGGATGCAAACAAGTTGAGGTGGTAAAAGGAGAAAAGACTAGATAGCTGTCTGCTTTCTTCCAGCCAGGTGACAGTGGCCTACAACCTGCTCCCATGAAATCTAGCTATATTGATACCATTTGATATTGGCTTCTTTGAGATATAAAACTCTGTATTTCTGAAGTAGGGAATCCACACTCTTAATATAGTTGAAAAATCCCTTCTAACCCTGCTGCTTTGCTTTATTGCTTAAGGTAAATTCCTTGCTGCTGTTCTGCTGTGTGGAGACAAAGTTTTATTCTCTGATGGCAGGTTGTAGAAGGAGCATGAGCTCAAGAATATCACAGCAGATTTATTTAAGTATGGAAGATGACTTTCTGGTTTTTAAGTGAGAACTCCTCCACACGCACTTAGTAATTCCCATGTTATTGGAGTTAGGTAAAACAGGGCATACCATTTATCCATGGGCCTGCTGGGGCACTTCAAGGCCAGCATCAGGTTCCATGGATAGTTAGAAGCCCTCCACATAACACAAAAAGGCCTTTCTAATGATCCTTACAGTATATTACAGTAGAAGAACAGAGATGAAAATTAGCCAGGGGAAACAGAGCACAGGGCTGAGTGCAAGAAACTTCAGGGTCAAGCTTCCAGTCATCCTCTTCCAGTGGAGTCACATGTACTGTTTTTAATTCTCCCAGCCAGGTGTGTGACCACCTGTGCCAAGTGTTGCCAACTAGGTAAGCTCTCCTGAGCACTGATCATGTAAGTATTGAAGGTCCACATGATTATCCTTAGCTTTTGACCATCTTGATGTCTAACTGACATAATCTGACCACTGCTTCATTCATAGAAAAATAGATGCACTATAATTCTCATTGTTAATGTGAACCATCTAATGTATCCAAAGCCTCAGATATATGAAGACTTTCCAATCAGAAACATTGCAAAGACTCTCAGGGCCTTTCTTTTAGGAGCCAGTGAAGGGTCAGTGTTCAACTTTTGAATGGTATAGTCTTTGACCAACTCTGACCTGTTTCATGTTTGTGACAATGAGGTCACAAACATAGAGTGAGTTGAAGGAAGTCTTGCATGTGGGAGTTCTGCATGCACACTCACTGCTTATAAAATGATGGGTTTAAGTCACTGCGCTGGAGTTTCAGAAACTTCATTGGTGAAGAGAGAATTTTCTTATATCAAAAACACACTGTAAGTGCTATCTTACATACAACTTTGGCAGTTTTCAAATGTTAGTATGCATCATAATCACCTACAAAACTTGTTGAAATAGAGGTTGTTGAAACCCTCCTCTACGCCCAGATTTATTAATTCAATATCTCTGGACTAAGGCCTGGGAATTTGCATTTCTGAGTAGTGCATAGGTGATGTTGATGCTGCTGGTTTGCGGAACACATTTTGAGAACCACTGAGTGAGCATCTAGGGCTCTCCCAAGGCAGCTTATCTGAGAATTAAACCAACAAATTTCCTTATTTATTTTTATTTGTATAAATTTAGGGGGTATAAGTACAGCTTTGATACATGGATATATTGCACACTAGTAAAGTCTAGGCTTTTAGTGTAACCATCACTGAATAGTGTACACTGTACCCCTTAAATAACTTCTCAACTTTCGCATACTTCCCACCTTCCCACCCTTCCAAGGCTCCAGTGTCTATTATTCCACACTTTCTGTGGAATAATGGCTTTCTGATTCTGAGTTATTTTACTTGAGATAACACCCTGCAGTCCATTCATGTTACTGCAAAACATCTGATTTCATTTTTTATGGCTGAATACTATTCTATTGTGCATATATGCTACATTTTCTTTATACCGTCATCCATTGATGGACATTTAGGCGAGATCATGTCTTTGCTATGGTGAATAGTGATGTAATAAACATAATGAGTGCAGGTATACTTTTGATATAATAATTTATTTTCCTTTGGGTAGAAACCCACACATTTAAATGAGTGCTTCAAGATTCTTTTAAAAAAATGTGTACATAAAGATTCTTGATGACATGCTTTCAGTTTCTGGAGTCAGGAAAGAAAGAACAGCCAGAAACTCACTATATGTATTCTATTTTATTTTATATTTAAATTAAGTTAATTAAATTCTGCCTTCCTTTGGGTACTTTCACTTGAAAATCAGTTATTTTACATAGTTTAAAATTTGAGTAATTCAATTTGAAGTGAAAACATTGAAAGGAAGTAGACTTTTAAAGGAAAAATAGTTAAAGTGTAGCAGGAGCGGCCGCGGGAAACAGATCTCTCGGACACCGATTATTGGAGGAAGGAGTTTATTCGGCCAGGAGCCAGGTGGCATATTTGCCTAATATCCAACCTCCCCTAACAAAGGAAGCCTCCTTCTTTGTATAGGCTTATACTTTAGATGTTACACCTGGAAGAATCTTAGGTTTATAGCTTAACATATGAAAAGGGTCTCTGTTTACAGTCTTAGGAATTACATATGAAAAGGGTTTCAGTTTACAGCCTCAGGAATTACATATGAAAAGGGTTTTCAGTTTACCTTCTTAGGAATGAAAAGGGGAAGTTTACAGTCTTAGGAATGAAAAAAAAAGGAAGTTGATCTGAGATGCCCAGGTCTCCCTCTTCAAAAGTACATGTATTCTTACATGAAATTAGAATTACTATTAAATTAATAAATTCATCATACAACCAAAATCATATAAAAACTCAATAATTAATTTTAACTCTCCAGTCATTAGGAAATGCTATAATTTTGATTGTTTAGAAAAAAATCTTGGAAATATATTGGCAGCAATTTTCAGAAAGTTTCAAAATATTGCAGAAGATAATCTGTCTTTCAAGGATAAGTCTTAATCATATGATTAGTTTCTGAATAAAAAGATAGGTTAAAATTATATTTGTAATCTAAAATATTTCACAAAGAAAATATACCAGAAATATAATTTGAAAAGAAAACAGACAAATACATACATATATATCCTATATTTTTTATCATGGAAAAATATTTTTAAGTATATTTAATATTCAGAAAATGTTTTTCATTTTCAGATACTAATATTGGACATGAACCTTGTTCTCATAGCCATTTTGTTATGCCTTTATATTTGGTCACTGGTTTTATAGAACTTGATAATTTTACAAAGTAAGATTTTGCAAATTGGTCTTTCAGTTCATTACTTGTTTCGAAAATTCAGTTTCAGCACTTTGGTTTTCAGGAAGTTGCTTTAAGCATGGACTCTAGTGGACTTCATTAGTTTTAACTGCTTAGAACCACTGGCATTGTTTTGTTAATTTGCAGTGCACTTCCTTTTGGGGATTTGCCCTTCCAGCAGTCTTAACTGATGAGGTTTATGTGAAGATAATTTCATCACTACCTCCACTGTGACTGTATAAGAGTGCCATATTCAGATACCTGATTCATCGATATGTCATCAATCTTTATTTTTAAAAAATATTTTGAATGGTAACTCTATCAACATAGTAGAAATATCTCTTCTAAATCTACTACCTTGCTTTCTTTTAGCAGTTCAGTTCCTTGATGCTCCTTGGATTTGAGGAAATTCCAGTATTTCCTTTAGAGTCACATGGTTACTGCTTAATTTTCCCAGCAGGGATATATTAAAAAAACACATGCGTGTTTTCAAGTGAGGATAATCCCATCAGTAATTCTGCTTTAGCTACATAAAGAAAGCTGATCAAAAACATGCCTGGTGGATTTATTGTTATGGGCTTTGTGATATATAACCTATTTTTATATATTTGGAATCTTTTTTTCTATAAATGTGTTGAAATGTTTCCTAAGTCTCCTGCTTTGCATTATTCTAGCAGGTTGTTCCGTTGTTACTGTCCTTATCAGTGGTATATCTGATGTCATTCTTCTAAATGCTATGTTGAAGTCAAAGCAAGAGAGTCCAAAACTTTCTGGTGTCATGGGCTTGGTAACTAAACAGGTCTTTGTTTTGGGTTGTAGATGACTATCTTGAAAATGCAGGCAAGGGCTCTTCTCACAACCAAGCAACAAATCCATTATCTGAGTTGATTAAAGAGTGCTTTTGGCATTTTTGGAAATCTTCTAAACCCACCAGATTTCTAAAAAAAATCTTTTAATCTACTGTTATTGCAGTTTTCTACTTTATATAGCTCAACATAATCTCAGCTGATAGGATCCTTAATATAAGTAACACTTACATGAATTACCCAGGTGGTTTTCTGACTTTATATCAGTCATAACCTACTGTAGTCATACACAAAGAAATGATGTTTCAGCCAATGATAAACCACATGTACAAGGGTGGTCCCAGAAGATTATAATGGAACATATATAGAAACCTAATATATGACAGTTGATATTGGCAGTACAGATCAAGTAGGGGAAATGATTGATATTCAGTAATGGTGCTGGGGCATTTGGCTTTCCTTATGAAAAAAATATATAAGAATATATAAGTTATACACACACACACACACACACACACACACACACACACACACATATATCATCTATGTTTGTGAAGTTTGTGTACACTCTATGATGCAACAAGAATGAAACCACCTAATGATGCATTTCCCAGAATGTGTCCCCATCATTAAGCAATACATAATTGTATTTACAGTGGTAAATTTTCTTTTATTGTGAAACCAAATGCACAAGTGATAAAAGGAAATGGGGCTGGGCGTGGTGGCTCACCCCTGTAATCCCAGCACTTTGGGAAGCTCAGGTGTGTGTAACATGAGGTCAGGAGATTGAGACCATCCTGGCTAACACAGTGAAACCCTGTCACTACTAAAAATACAAAAAA